>NW_010391240.1:21801-86613 GCF_000710305.1 Buceros rhinoceros silvestris | reverse complement strand
CGGTTCAGAGGACATTAAAGTTGCAGAGAGTTAAAGGAGGTTACTGTTTGTCACACGCAAGGAGCAGTGGTGCTCAGTGGCAGAAAGCAAAATGTGTGCTAGTCCAGAGCAGTCAGCAGAGTCTGGGAGCAACCAGGGAGTTATTGTACGAGATTTTCCTTTTTTTTTTCTTTCTCTTGATCCACAGGGTCTGCCTGGAAATCCAGGGGAAAGAGGACCTCCTGGAAAACCGGTATGTAACTTCGATCCCATATTACACCTTCTGTTCAACTCAGTTCTCACCTACACACCTCACCTCGAAGTGCACTTCAGTGTATTTCCACTGATGCTCTTCCCAGTAGAGCTCCTGGAAAACAGTAAGAACCTCTAAAGCGTTATGATAAAAAGAGCTGTGATGGCTTTGAAACAGTATGAAGATAACTGGATAACTTGTGTGTAAATAAAAGGCAGGATTTTAAAGGCCCTTTCTTAGCACCACTGTGCAGTACCCACAGCAAGAGCTCGTCTCAGGTGTGATTAAGTGCATTGAGAATGTAGGGCGGGAAGTACGTTTGGCCCAGTTTTCCCTCGACAGGGTCAGGGAAACCAATGAGAGTCCATAAGCCTGTTCAGGAAAATTTCTTATACCTGATACCTTTTAAAATTGATTATGAATTTCTCATTCCACAGGGTTCCTCACCCCTGCTGTCTCCAGAGGACATAAATCTCTTAGTGAAGGTAATCAGCCTTTGATGATGGTGGGAATTTATCTGTATGTTTGGTACAGACCTGACTAACACTGTGAAGGGAAAGTGTCTGAGCTACAAGAGCAAAAGGTGCCTTTAAACACTCTGTCAAAGCTTGGAACTTGCAGGTTTCCTACTGGTACTGCTCCAGAACACATGCTGGAGATCAAAATCCAGCCCCCGGCGGTGAAATGACCTACAAAGCTCTTTATAACACAATGTATGTTACAAAAGGTCTGCGACTTCCTCAGCTCTTTCTGAGGCAAGCGTTCCCAAGGAGAGATAAACATTGTCAACTTGTGGTACTTAAACCAGAAAACGGGAACCAGTTTACTAAAATGTCTGATTTTTCACATACACCTTCAAGAGCGACCGGAGTGGTTCTGAACTGTGGGTGCAAAGTCAGTTTGCACAGTGAGTCTAAAAGGATGCAGGTGATCAACCCCAGATGCACCCATGTTTCAAGAGTGACAATCTGGCTTTCTGCTTTTGCTCTCCTTGTAGAGTTGTCTGGGACATAAGGCAGCATCTGAGAGGTGCTGACTTCAAAATCAGATTTACCTGGGCTGGGTTGGGAGATTTTTAAGCAGACTTGGGACATAGAAAGAAATCCTCTTTTATTGATTAAAAGAAACTAAAAAATGACCCTTTTTTACCAACCCCTTTAACATAAGGACCCTTTTAAGATTGCTACTGTGAAATGCCTTCATCAAAGAGCTGTCTGCTTACAGAGCCAAGTGTTTGTCTGGAGATCTCCCTGCATTGTTTGAGATTTCTGGTGAGGACACTAGCAAGAGGCTGGTTCTTGGGAACAGGGTGTCATTTCGGTGTTCTTCTGGTTTCTTCCTCCGATCACGTCACGGTTAAGCACACTCAAATGCCTTGCGTGTACTTTCACTCCACACTATGGATCTACACAAAGCAGCACCTTGAAAGCCCAGATGAAATCAGGGCTCTGTTGTTCTGGGTGCTTCCCAGGCGCTTATATTGTAAGTACATAAATATGTATGTAGGAACTCAGACTTACCCCACAATTTAGCAACTGATCATTGACAGAGTTGGGTAGAATGTAAAGACTACTGAGATGATGCTTCAAAGAGTTTTGGAAGGAGAGAGGTAGTCATTCTCCATGACAGAATTTGCCCAGGACACTGCGACATTCACTTGGTCTTCATGACCTCCATCAGATGAGTTCTCTTCAGCCATGCTAGTTGCTGAACAAAGTTTCCCTTGCAGAATACCCTTCCTGACATTGTGCTGCACCTGGATTTTCCCTGCCCTCTGAGCAGTAACCAGCTCTATCAGACTGCTGTAGACACAGTTTCCTAGTAGTCTTGTAGCTTCAAAACATGGCTGTTCTTGGTAGTCTTACTTTGAAGCTCTCTGACCTCCCTATTAGGAAGAACTTTTCCTTGGTTTCTTGACCCTAGATGATCAGCTAGGCCCTGATAGTTTTCTAGATAGGAAACTCCCCATGGGAACATGTGTGTGCTCAGCTGCTGATCCTCACTCTGCTCCACAGTGCCTTCAGTTCAGTTCTGTAAGGCAAGGCAACCAAGATCCTACCCAGTGTGGTCAAACGTCAAAGGCCTCTGTACTACACTAGCACCACACTACTGCGCTCACAGCGGGTGATTGCGGGGTCTGCTGAGTGTCTTTAGTCCATTGCTAATTTCTCTCCCCATTTCTAGGATGTGTGCACTGAATGCCCTCCTGGCCCACCAGGACTGCCAGGCATCCCAGGTTTCAAAGGAGATAAAGGTCTCCGAGGACCACCAGGAAGAGACGGCCAAGATGGAAAAATGGTAAGAGAGCTGGGGAAGTGCCTGTGCCTTGGATGTGGTGTAACCTGGTCTTTCTTGTAACATTTTTAGATGGTTGGGTTTCAGGGATTTTTGTTTGGTTGGGGTCTTTTTTTGGGGGGGTGGCGTTAACAACCTACCAAATCTTTTTTTAGATATTCAGTGTTTACCTCTACGCCTTCTCCATTGCAGGGGAATGCTGGTCCTAGAGGTCCTGCAGGACCACCTGGGCTGGATGGCCCAAAGGTTGGTTAGTTTTCTTCAATTGTCTATAAAAACTGAATTGTGACTAGTTAGTACACTGGCTGAAGTAGGATCCTGGTGGCATCCACGTCTGTGTAAAGAGGTAGGACGAGCCTGTTGGGTGGGCCTTCTACTGGCAATGCCACATGCATGCAGACCTGCACCACTCCCCACATGAACACTGTTTCGCGTAAATACTATCTTCTACCATCCCTTTGTTCACAGACAGACACAGACACACACACACACACACACACACACAAGCGAAGGGTCTGATTCTCGGTGCTGAATTTCACTACACTGGTGTTTTGATCCCATTCTAAGTCTCAGTTCAAATCAGGTGAGGGGGAAATTAAAGCCTCAGCAGTAGCCATATACACTGTCTGCCATGGTGGGTTTATTCGCAGACACTGAACATCTCCTGAAACACGCTGTGGGAAGAACTCCTTGTTTCAGCTATATGCTTCTGCCTAACAATCCAGGGACATGGGCCGAAATAAAACTTCCAGTGTCTGAATAACGTCACATTTCAAGCATTTCCCATGAAGAGGTCTGTCATCAGTCTGCTGGTGTGCCTGGTCACAACCAAAGCCTTTACAACTGCCTAACGTGAAATGAATCAACACAAACCAATGGAGGGAGAGATAAAGCGGTTTCATGACGGACCATGGATTCCTCCAGACTTCCCTCATAACCGACCTACTGTCTGAAACAGCTTCTGCTCTCTTACCGTCTCTGTATTTGCACTCATTAATGTAGGACAAGCTAATAGAGATTCATCAATTAATTTTTTATCTTGCAATTAAAATTGTGGTGGGGAAAGCAGTAGCATCTCCAAAGTAAATATAAGGGTTGTTCAAAATGCAAGTACGTCCCAGGACAAAATTTGCAGAAGAGTTAGTAACCCCATAACTGGCAGAAAAGCCAAGCAGTCTGAGACACACCACGTCTCTGTTTTCTTGTATGCTATGAGAAAGCAGAGATCTGGGCAGCAAGACTGAATGTTTAGGTAAGTAACAGAGAAATTTCAAACTCTACATGTGCATAAAATCGAGTACTTGATAAATAGCCTAATTTGTGTTCAGTAAAAAGGCAGATTTGCAAATATTAGAAGAAAATATTGTAAGACCCCTAAGAAGATGCAAACACAAACACAGTCTTTGTGACCTCTTTCTAAATACATCAGGAGGATCCTTGCAGCAGAAGACCCAAATGCTCTGCACTTTTAAAGATACTGTCCTTAACGCCACCATCCAGACTGGCACTAGGTCCCATTCTGAATCGGATCGGAAGACCTGCAGAGCCTTGCTCATGAGCAGCCTCGTGCCCTCTGGCACCACGAATTAGGCCTCTTTTGGATCATAACCCGCAGCCCTCCCTCCCCAACTTGCCTCCTGCCTCTCGCGTAGTAAACCAGAGTGTGATTTCCCTGGACAGCAATTCATTAGTGTTCTGTGCGTTGCTCATGGCTGTTCGTCATCCTCTCAGTATTGTTCACTACGCGAGACTCTTCTTGCCGTGCTTTCAGCGTTGATAAGGCAGACATCTACATTCACATTAGCTCCTCTGTTCTACTGTCCCTAGGACAGAGACAGAGGGAGAAAGAGATGGTGGGTGAATTTTCTGACTGCACCTTAGAAATGCTGTTTTCATTGCCGCTGTCTGTGAGAGGAGAGGAGATTACTAGCTCATACTGTGGATGCCTTTGTTGGTCCAGATGGTTCCGTGGCAGGTTCTGATCTAGTGAACTTCCTAACAACCTGTCTGCTTTCTAAGGATGTGCATGTGCTCTTCATGACCGTAAGACCACAACATAAAAACAGGGCTATGCTGGGTCTGCTCAAAGACCGTTCTTCGTTAAATTCCTGGCTCCAGCACTGGTAGTGAAAGTCTAGGACAGAATTTAAGAGGAAGGCAAGAAGGACTCAACCATAATTTCTGAATTTTATGCTCAATTGTCCAAGAGCTTTATGAAATAGGTCAAAAAGCTGATACAATACCGAATCTAATGTGACTGAATGTGACATCCAATGGCTTTTTTTTTTTTTTTTTCCATTGTCAGGGTGCTAAAGGAGACCGTGGTATGACTGGGGATGCAGGAGAAAAAGGTGAACAGGTAAAAACAGTGTGTGCTTTCCAACAGTGCCATCACTGTGGTTGTTCCTTCAATAACTCCTATGATGTCTGCAGAGGAATAGCCTTCTCAGAGGCAGAGGAGGAATAGTGGAGCTCTTCATCACTGATAAACATCAAATGGGCTATGCTGGAGAGTGGAACTGTAGCAGTCCTCCACACACTTCCATCCCCAACTCCAATAAAAACCTTCCCACACGATCTGTTTCCTCACCTCTAGATTGGATGCATTCAATTCTCTGACCTTCAGCCATTCCTGTAGATAATATCCGGATGAGATTTGGGGGTCAGGTGTCTTTGGGTTGAAAAAGCTGGTGTTTCTGTTTGTCCTTGAAGGTGGATGTTATGGTGACATCTTTTGGGAGGGACTGAGATGCCACAGGAAAGACGAGAATGGTCTAAATTAGAGCATACTTTCATAGCTAATTTTGCCAAGGGCTGAGTCAATAGTTTAAGGTGCAAATCAGCACCTCTTCAATGATATTTGTAGGTTGTTTCAAACAGGTTTGGTTTCCTGCCTAATCTTCTGCCTTGTACAGTTCCACAATATCTGTTCTCACCTTCCATTAGCATAGATTTAAGTACACATTAGAAAAAAGTACACCTTCAGTTTGACTCTGTTTATTTCTGAAGTGCATGCTTTGAAAACCAAGGTTTTGCCTTAAAAATCCATGATTCTTTATTTTCTTATAACCAGCTCTCTGTGCATTGTCTCTTTTGGATGTTACTTCACGATGTTCAATCACCAGTTAACTTAAATACAAATAGAGCTGTGAATAATGTAAGTAATGTGTTAAGAAAGTCTCTCTTTTTGTTCTGCAGGGCCACCCGGGAATGCCCGGCTTCTCAGGGGCTCCTGGAAACCCTGGTCCACCTGTAAGTTCCTCCGTTGCAAAGATGGTCCTGTATTTTCTGTACTAACAAGGACTGTTGTAAGCTCCGTGTGTAGGAAAGGACCATTCCCATCCGTCTGTGCATTGCAATTGCATTTTCCAGTGGGTTCCTAATTGTCCCCTGGGTGTCGTGGAGTTTCCTACCCACGATAATTGCTATTTAAACATTGGCCATTTTTCACTGATTGCTTCAACTCACTTTGTAAGTTGATGTTAAGCTTTAGTCACTCCCTTTATACAAGGCAATGGTGAAACCTCTTCCACAGAGACTCTTAGTAGTTTGTGTATAGGTATTTACTTATATGCAGGATAAGTTGTTGAGTCTAGAACCAGCAGATCTAAAGCATTTTAGTTCTCAAATTTACACAGTGGTGTGAGACTGGATTTTCCCCGATTTTCATATCCTGTGGGTGACTTTTGAACCAAAAGGCCTTTTCCACGTGTCCCTGACCATCACAGTCCTTTTCAACCGTAGCTCTACTCCCTCTGCAAATACAGTTGTGCTTCTTTGCATTTAGAAAGTGGTGACAGTGCAGAAGGGCTGAGATAATTTGGCTCTCCTGGTTGTGATATCACCGCTTACACCCTCCAGGAGACTGGGACTTTCCCTGAGTGAAGGACTTTTCTTTCCAAACTGCCTTTCGCTGCCCGCAGTCCTCACTACTCATACTGCTGCTTACGGTGCAGCTTGGCACTGCTGTGCTGAGGGTGCGCAGCCTTCGTCTGTTCTGGGGATCAACACAGGCTCTTCAAAGCTGAATTTACAGTGCACCAGCTAAATGACAGGCGGTACCAGAAAAGAGGATTAGATTAAAATTCTGTTTTCAGATGGTAGCAGAGGCAAAAGGGTGCTGAATGCTTTGGCACTGGGATAACACACGGACCTGCTTTGTAGGTCATTTGTGCTCCTACGAGCATTGTTTTAGAAGCTAATAACACAGACACATTTACTGCATCTATGTCAACCTCATGCTGCCACAGCCATGGGGTTATTCCAGTAAAATTAAAACTCCTAAAATTTTCCTATGAGACCCTCTGAACAGACTCACAGTCAAAGGAAATGTGCAAAGAAAAACTGAGCCTCTCAAAGCAGAGCAAAATGTGATGTTCCCCTAGATATTTTTTTCTTGAACTTCTGCGGACTTTTTCCTCTGTCTGCATTGACTTGTGGTTCCAGGAGTTTGCCTGCCACAGAGTGTGCTTCAAACTGCTCCCATAATTGCTGCTCTTCAGAGTTATTTTTGTCTCAAAATTGGCTTTTTCCTATTTGTCCCCTATTTTCAGAAGGAAGGGCTGGGACCAAACTCAAATATCTGACTATTTGTGGCTTTGGAGGCTGATTAAAAGCAGAGGTTGGCGTTGTTTTTCTGTGATGAATGAAGAAATGATGAAATGAATGATGAACTGAGTGACTGAGAGAAAACTTCAGTGTTGCCAGCTGCGCTAGGGAGTGTGTTGACAAATGTACAAAATGTGTTAATCACTCACATTGTCTCTGCTTTATTTTATTTAGGGACCAGATGGAGCACCAGGACCAATAGGACCAGCAGGAAACCCAGGAGACATAGTAAGCTCTAAGCTGTGTGTTTCACCGCCAGCTTTACCTATATTTAGCTCAGTGAAGTAAAGCTGAGCTGGAGCACATGTAAACTCGTTTGAAAGCTCCCCAAAATACTCAACCTGAATTAACTCTCTGCCTGCAAGTAGGACCTCCACAAATAACCAGAGATCACTCTGTCCTTGTAGTTTTGTTTACTCACCAGATGAAATTCCAAATTAGTCAGAGCACAGTCCAGTCCATGGGACCTCTAAGGAGGCTTTTGTACCTCTTGTCTGTCCTTCCTTGCTATTAGCATCTCTCAGCCTCTAGAACAGGATGACTAAATCTGTTAGGATGCTTCATAACCCAGGCTAATACCTGAACTGTACGTGAGGATTGTCAAAAAGAAACCAGCAACCTGTTGAAACGCGTCACAGCACAGACTGGTGTGATGCCAGGACCTGAGACCATTCCCTGGCACCGCCGACAATACTAGTACAGACGTAACCTTTGAGGAGGCCATGCAGAATTTTGCTGCTGCTGTTTCATTTGGAGGGTGTTCAGATTCTACTTTAAGGAGGTGTGTCAGAAAACCCTGAAAGAGACAGGTGTTCTGATTGGTGCAAACTTCAGGTTGAAAAGGAAGAAATGAACCTTCCCTGAGCTGTTGAGCTGGAACACTTTGAGACTGTGTAATTCTGTGATTAATTTCTAAAGCAATGTTTCCTAATGAGCAAAGTGCCTTTTGCAGATCCACTTCAACACAAACTTCATCATAAGTGATGGTCCTTCTGATGGCTGTTATGAATTCAGAGAATCACAGAATCACACAATGCTAGGGGTTGGAAGGGACCTCTGGAGATCATCTAGTCTAATGCCCCTGCTAAAGCAGGTTCACCTAGATCAGGCTGCCAAGGATCATGTCCAGGTGGATTTTGAAAGTCTCCTGAGAAGGCTCCACAACCTCTCTGGGCACCCTGTTTCAGGGCTCTGCGACCCTCAAAGTAAAGAAGTTTCTCCTCATGTTTAGGTGGAACTTCCCATGTTCTAGTTTGTGCCTTTAGCCCCTTGTCCTGTCACTCACTGGGCACCACTGAAAAGACAATGGCCCATCCTCCTGACACCTGCCCTTTAGATATTGCTAAGCATTGATAAGATCCTCTCTCACTCTTCACTTCTACCAGCTAGACACAAAGGTCTCTCAGCCTTTCCTCATGAGAGAGATGTTCAAGTCCTCTAATCATCTCTGTAGCCCTCCAGTGGACTCTCTCCAGTAGTACCTTGTCTCTCTTGAACTGAGGAGCCCAGAATTGGACACAGCACTCCAGATGTGACCTCACTAGGGCGGAGTAGAGGTGGAGGAGAACCTCCCTTGACTGGCTGGTCACACTCTTCTTAATGTACCCCAGGAGACTATTTGACTTCTTGGCCAGACACTACACAGCCAGGCTGGCTGGAATTCCCTTTCAAACGGGTGATTGATGTGGAGACACTGCGAAAGACCTGGGATGCTCTTGTCCAGTCCTGCAGAGTAGGGGCATTTCTTGGGACTGTCAGCAAGGCACTTCTCAACTCCTCACTTGATAGGTAAAAAATATAAATCTTCTGCGTACCTCATGCAGAAAGGAAGGACTAAATACTAAATATAATTAATCTTCAGGGAAAAATTACCAGTATTTTCAGTGGTTTCTCCATCTGTAACAACTTATAACTAATCCTGGATGGTTTTAGGTGAAAAGAAAGCCCTTTGGTTTCAACTAGAAGGAATTCAAGGAACCTCGTACACTGGGTGACTACAAGACCAGCTGCTCACAGCTGTCCCTTGTCAAACTCTACCTTTGGTAAATCTTCATCTGACAGAAGCATCTGAGGAGCTTGTCTGACCCGCGGTTTTTCTGCTGTCTTTCCAGGGTAAAGATGGCCCTCCAGGTCCACAGGGCCCGCCAGGACTGCCTGGACTTCCAGTGAGTGCAGTTCAGCTCCTTCTAATTCAATATATTAAACTATTCATAAACACATTGGTGTGTAAAACAACGAGGTGACATTTCTGAGGTGCTTTGAAAGCTGTAATGGTACCTGTCGTGTTGACGCTATATCCTTGGTCCAGGACAGTGCGAAGGTTGCATTTGATCACTTTAAATCTGCATAAATTAGCACAGTGAATCAGGCCTGTTCCTTATTGGCTTTCTCATTGGAAGAAATACTCTTATGCAGAGCTCAAAAATCACCTAATAGCTCCAGTGTAAGGGCAGGGAAATTCACAGACTGGACTACTGCCTTTATATGAATCCACTGTCAAAATAATTCCTTTGCACTGACTCAAGTCCGAGTCCATCTCAGACATAGACTTTTCTGGAAAACGTATTAGTAAAATATTTTGTTTTTTTTTTAATTTGTCACAGGGATAGAGCAGCGCTGTTTCTGGTGTGAAGTAGCCCAGCTGAATGAAGGCAGGGGCATCCTAACTGTAACAGCTGATTCTGGAATCCTCTTTCAAGGTTGTTGGAGCGCTTGCCTTTCTGGAAAGCAGGAAACCCCTTAGGCTGGCCCTGTTTGAAAGAGAAGTAGCTTATGCTGCACCAGTAGTGTGGCAAAGTTAGGTTTAAGGCTGAGCCATGGAAATAGGGTAGTTTTGGAGGGTTAGGCAGACTTAGGCCACGACGAATCAGAGGTGCCCTTGTGAAACCCACACTGACAGAAAGCACCTCAATCTTTCCTATCAACTCCTTCCTTACAGCCTGTTTTGATTTCACTTACAGGGCATTGCTGGGACTGACGGCAAAGACGGCAAGCCAGGCTCTCTCGGGGAACCGGTAATGTCACGTAAATCTGGTTTGCTCGGGCCAACAGAGGCTGCACCCAGTACTGGTTTTGGAGCTACCTGTCTATGGACTCCTTAGGGGGGCAGGAGACTGTGTGCATGTCGTTTTTTAACTCTGGAAGGACTATATCATCTTGAGCAATTTATAAGAGTCACACACTCGCAATCTTGAAAAGAAACTGGGTCCTTTTTCTTTTACAGCTACCATAAATCCAGTAGAACTTAGTGATTCCACTTTTACAGCCACCGTAAACATTGCAGGGGAAGAAGGTTCTCTCGTAACATTAAACCTAGAGATCTGTTGCTTAGGTAGAAGCGTATGGGGCATAAAACCTTTAGAGGAGGTGTCTTTAAAGAAGCCTTTCTGGATTGCCCTGTTACAGTTCTGTGGTCCAGGATTGCAGGGTTATATTTGATTTTCTCTACTTAGTTTACACCTTAATTTGCTGAGGGGAAAAAGCTGAGCCATGAAGTTGTCAGTCAAAAGGAGATGTTAATAAATCTGATAATGAACGTTATTCCTTGCAGCTGTGTTTGTTGTATGAAGAACGTGCTGCTGGTATCCGGCATTTACAGTCTCTTTCTGTGACTTGTCAAATGGGACTTACTGGTTCTGGGAAGAGCAAAGTTCCCAGTCACTAGGACCCCCTCCTGGGGCCGTGTTTGTCACAGCAGCTGCAGACAGTTTTGTGCTTGCTTCGAAACACCAGAGGCAGGTGCAGAATTTGAATGTGCTTCTGGACCGGGTGTTGGTGCTGTTCTGTGCGTTACCCCTCTGATGTTAAAATGCTGTAAAGGTGCCGCAGTCTAAAGGTCTAAGCTCAAAGCCTGCCTTCATGGCAGCACAGGTCGGGGTGTGCATAGGAGTGTCTGTCACCACTGTCCTCCTCATGTGCTCAGACTTCAGCATTGCTGGAGAAACCCTGAGCACAGATCTCAGTGCTGTTATATCTAAGGGAGAAGAGAGGGAAGTTTTCAGCAGCAGAGAGATGGACCCGAGACTCTCACTAACATGAACACGGTTGTTTTCCCTAGGGAAAGCCTGGGGAACCAGGGCTGCCAGGCCAGGAGGGTGCCAGAGGCTTACCGGTAGGTGTTGCTCTGAAGGGTTCAATACAGTCACTCTTCTGTACTGTAGCCAGGAAGCTTTTGATGGGCGGATGAGGTCCTTTACTGATGCATAGATATGACCAAAGAGCTGGTGTGGCTGAGAATAACCATAGCTTTGTGACTAAATAAATCACCTCATCACGGCTTGGCTTCGCGGACGAAGGTTTGGGAAGGGCTTTACCCACGCTTACTGCAAGCGCGCTGATGGCTGAAAAGGCCAATGCGGGATATGCAAGACCGGTTGCAAAGAGCACACCAGCAGGTCTCCTTGGGTGGTACAGTTGAGGCACAGTTCTTTCTGCACTCTCTTTTCTCCTCGAGACTGATTCTACGCGTGCTCTCAAAGGAGACAGCAGCGTTATGTATGGTGTGTCTCCAAATCTCCCGATTGGAGGCCAGGGTGACTAAATAAATACATAATCAACAAAAAACCAACAGGGGCAATTCTGAATCCTTTACACTTGGAGAAGAACATTCCTTACCTAGAAGTTAAAGCACAAAACCTCATGACACCCTTTCTACCAGAAGGCGTAGTCACAGCTGTAGCCCTTGTGTTCTGATATGTGTTCTCTGAAAGGATGGGGACGGTGAAATTTAGGGTTAAAGCATCTATTGGCTGGTCATACCAGGAATACAGACACTGCAGTCTTGGTCTTGGAGCCTAAGGAGCTATGGAAAGCTCTTCCTTTGACACGGCCCTTTCTAATCACTCCCTGGCATACAGCAGTCCCATGCTGACCAGTCTCCAGTAATCTTAGGCAAAGTTGGGAAGGTTGTTAACTAAACATTCAAGCTAGAGTTTTCTTGGTGTTTCATGAATCAGGGTAATGGACAGTTATTGATTTCATTCTGTTTTGTAGGGTTTCAAAGGACAGAGAGGAGATACAGGTCCCCCAGGTCCCCGGGTAAGCAACGTGTAACCCATGCAAGGTCCTTTGGACAAAGATTTTGTGAGAATTGACCTTTCTGAGGCAGTAGGTTAAAATGATGACAGATCTGTTTAACATGGGTGTTTTCAGTTACAATTCCATGGGCCACAGCCATGGCATAAAATCACAGCAGCTGTGTTCATTCCCTCTGCCGAAGGTCTGACCCCAGGTACGGTGAGGCAGCTGGCAGAGCGGGCTCTCCTGATGTGCTCTTTAAGACAGCCCTTTATGTGGAAATCTCGAGGATGCCTCTATACCCCCATCCCTCTGGTAAAAATGCTGACATACCAGGTGAGGAGCCCTACTGCACTTGGACAAGTATCAGCTCTCCTCCAGAAATGCCTAAGTGCAAAATAAAAACTTACAGAAACGTAAATATAAATGCCTCTAGCCCTTCGATGTAGTTGCCTGTGGATCATAAAACCCAAAACTCAAATCCCGCAAGAAAAGTTGGTCTCTCGGTTCTGAGCAATACGGTACAAAACAGCACCTTGGTGTAGGACGTGGAATATGAAAATCAATGTCCTTTTGCCTAACTCAGGGTTTTTACAGGGAAATAAAATGCTCTGCTTGCAGGAGCACAGCTGGAAAATCCAGCGCTGTTGTTCGTTATATCTTCCTTGCTGGAGTAGTTTCTGTATCATGAATAGGTTGGTGGTTTTCAGGGGCTGCAGTAGCAAAAGTTCTACTGGAAAGCAGTGTGCTGCCTTGTGCATCACTTACCGAAGATGCTTCCAAGTTATTTTTATAGGCTGTGTGACATGTATGATGAACGAGGCTCTCATTGGCTTTAAAAAAGTTTTCACTGAGCTCAGTCCTACATCGCACAAACCCTGTACTGCTTATAGTGGTGTTACTGGTTTGTCTTTGACCTTGAGCTGATACCTCTGTCCTTTTTGCTGAATTGCAGGGGGAGCCAGGTGCGACAGGTCCTCCTGGTCGTGAGGGGCCACCAGGGAAGGATGTAAGTGTAACATTTTGATCAGAAACTAACCTCCTTCTCGCTGACAAGCAAAGATTTTAATTCACAGCAACGCTGACCCAAAACAGCTGCAGGAACCGCAATAAAGCGTGAAATACTGCAGCAGTGCACACGGAATGAGTTGTGCTGAGAGCGTAACACAGAATTTGAGGGCCTTTGTCACTTCTCAGCTGCTGAGAGCAGCTAGATCTTGTCAGCTCTGCCTTTGGAAAAGCGGAGGAAGCTGCGCTGTTTGAATCCCAGGCTGTGCAGCGTAGCCATGGACCTGCTTTCTGCCACCCCTCTCCAGGCAGTGCTTCATTCTGCAGGTCCCACTGGGGTAGGTTCTGTCACGCTTCCCCTGGAAAAGCTGTACTTTGTGCGTAGCTCCACTGAAATCTATGAAATATGAAATACCTATGGAATAAGAAGCTGCTGCTCAGAGGACAAAGAGATGGTGCAAACAGATCCTCTGACGTTATTAGTGTCAAATGTAGTCACACAGCAAAGTCCTGGGAGAGCGCAGCTCACGTGGGATCCTGCAGCAATGTTCCAAGCAGCCGATGTGCCAGTGTCGTGGGGCTTAGGGAAGTGGTTTCTCATTTGCACCCTCTTGTATCACTGGAAAACTGTTGTGCTGTAAATAGTAACCTGCAAAATAAAATGGAAGATAGACCAAGGGGAACCCTGCAAAGAAGAGAGAAGCAGGACTTAAGCCTCCCTCAAGAGAGGACAAAGAAGTCAATTTTAGAGGAATACTGATTTGTCCCTGACAAATCCAGCTCTAAGATAACCAGATAATAATGATTTCTGTCTGTAATCAGGCTGCATTTAGTGGTAGATGTTTAAAATTCAAAGAGCTGGTCTTCCTCATACATAACTGAAAGGGGGTACTGACACTTCTTTAATTCTGCTTCCCTCTAATTCGTGAGCAGTGTAATTTAGTAGGAGTGTTTTTGCTTGCCTACATGTCAGATCTTTCCCTCCCACCAGAATACTTAATACTTTTCTTTATTTCAGGGTGATACTGGTCCTGCAGGACCACAGGGGCCTCGAGGACTCAGAGGGCAGCCGGTGAGTTTTCTCTCTGACAAGGCATTTCTGGAGGGACACTGTGTGTAGTGGGAATATCCTGCAGTCCAGAACTCTGCTTTGGAAGAAGAGTCTTAAGCAAGATTCAGGTGATGTCGAATTAAAACACTTTGCCTACTTTGAGAAAGGTAAATTGGGATGATATTGCTAGAAGCTGATGAAGACTGATAACAGCGCAATGGAGTGATGTTGCTGACTTGGTGGGAAGAAGAGTTTAATGGATTCTGCCAGGACTGCGGTGTCAGAAGGGCTGGTATTCCAGTCCTGCCTCTGGCACCTCACTTGCTTCTCACATGGCCTCAGTTTTCAAGGTAGACACGAATTGCAGGTGACCAGTTTGAGATATCTGGGGTCCAGCTGTGATACTATTCATTTTTGCCATGCTCTCTGTAAATTTTTGCGGAAAAAAACCCTATAATTTGAGGAAAGTTTTACTTAATTGAACACCTGTAGAGTTTTATTAGAAATTCAGTGAAAATGGCAATTTAGTTGACTTTTCAGAAAGTGTCATTTGTGATGGCTGAGAAATTACTTTTATTAATTTCATGGGGTTTTTAATTCTCTCTTAAAAATCAACCCTTTCCAAGTTTGAATGCAGGTCTCTGTTGCTGAACCTAGGCACATCTTTAATCTCTTGCAACGAGTGACCTCCTTCTCAGAAGACCTGCTAGTGAAGCAGATTCTGCAACATGTTCCACAATCAGGGCAAAAATGCTGATTCAGCCAGCAGCGGAGCGACAGGTCGCTGTGAGCTGGGGGAGCGTAGGGGTTTAGATTAGGCTGCAGGAACATATGGAGAGCTCCTGCGTCTACTGTGTAATTTCCCTCATTATTCCTGTACTGCTGATATCACTCACTAACGTGTCATGGCCCGGCACAACACTAGCAACAAATAAAAAGATTTGAGGAGACAGAAATTATTGCAACTCCAGGCCATATTCTTCTTTGGAGAAGATGTGGTTGGGGTTTTGTATGTTGGAGAGCAAAGTATCAGTATTTCTCAGTGATTTTCTTCCTCTGCTTTGTTTCTTCCCTAATAAGGAATAGGAGGCACGATTTTGAATATTGCCAGCAAAAGGGCTGGTCTTTATGGTCAGCTCCTATTCAGGGAAAAGCATCTCTGCATGGGGAGTTGGAAGGAGAGAGAAGCAGGTGTAGAGTTTCATCTCACCAAACTTTAGTCAGTGTAGATGGTCAACTCAGCTACTTTGATGAGGAACAGTGAGAAACGGCTTCTTTTAAAGGATGATTTGGCTCATTCTGAGTTGTCTGGTGTCAGGCAAGTATCAAATGCCTCAAAGCTTGAGAATAAGTGTTTCTCTCTGATACCAAAAGACAGGGAAGCCTGAAGTAATCAAAAAGTAAATGCCTGGCCTCTGGACCCCTGATTCAGTTGATAGCCCTGAGAAGAGGATGGTGGACAGTAATTTGCAGGACCTACCTCAGTTAGTGGAGAAAGGAGATTTCTAAAACAGGAAGGTGTGGGGGAGATCTGGAGGTAATCTGTCAGGTGGTACAGAGCACTGTAACATTGATCAGTGCCTTGCCAGGAGGTGCTTCAAACACGAACTAAAGAGGCTTGTCTGAACACTAGTAACTTGGAGCTGGCATAGTAGGTGCCTCCATCCGTACAGGAAGATGCGGCATATGATAGGGATAAGGGTGACAAAATAAGGAAGGAGGAGGAGTGATGGTTAGGTCCTCTTCAGTCTATGGAATTCGGGTCCACATCTCTAACTTTTTGTCCTGATGTGGGGTCAACCAGGGACGCAGAAATTGTGGGGTCAATTGAAAATACGAGATCCTTACTCTGTAGTCTGCCAAGAGAGGAGATTGGGCAATGCTGAAGAAATCCCTGCTGGTGTAGCAGTAGGTGGATATTTTTCATTGTAGTATGCGTCACTTCACTAACATTTTCCCTTTTGATATAGGGCAAGAATGGATCACCTGGATCTCCAGGAGAACCTGGCCCAGCAGGTAACCCAGTAAGTACCACAAAGGAAGCTCATGCAGCAACCAGTTATGTCAAGGAGAGGTGACTGACGGAGTATAGGTGGGGTGGATTATGTGTAGTTGCTCCCCATCCCTGACGTTGCTGTGTCTGAGGATCAGTGATCTGAAAATCACTGGCTGGCCACAACATTGCGGGGGTTTGGCTATGTTCCTGGAATTCATGTGCTATCTGGGTCATCATCTTTCCCAGCAAAAGTTAAGTGCTCTCAGAAGAAGGGATGGATTGATTACCTGGTATGGAAAAAAGATTGGCATGCCCCACCTTCACCAGGAGATTTAATTTTGCCAAGCAGGGACTGTGCAGCCAGCAGAGTTGTCACAAGGAAGGAGAGGGCCTCGGGGCATTGGCAGACTGCCACTGAGGAACAGCAGCAGCAGAGAAATCCTCCCCGGGCGCCTGGGGAAGGAGCAGACAGTGGGCAGTAAACCAAAATCATGAAGCAGAATGAAACCCCTCGGGGGCCATCCTGTGCGGAAGAACAGTATGGTAATGAAGAGCTGTAAAGAGGGCAGTGAGGAGTCGTTTCGGGTTTTTTCCGTTTGGCTGCTGAAAATTGTTCAGGTTTTAGCAAATCCACACAAATGTACATTTGCATCCAGTAGCATCTAATGCAGCGCAGTGCTCTTCCCTCCATTTGTCCACCTAGACATGGGTGGACACACTTGCTGGGCTGTTGGATTCAGATAGAAACAAAGACAAAGCAGGAGAATCTGAAAAAACGCCGCAGGACTGCACTCCTTGTAGCTGTTACGATGCCCTAAAAGGATCTCAGCCTTGCCCCACGCTCGTGCCCCCATGCTCCTATCGCTTTGCTTCAGGGATGTCTCATCCTAGAGCGACCTCAGTGAGTCAAGCAACACCTTTCTGCATGGGCAGGTGACGACAGTGCTGGTGGAGTCTCACAGCCTTTCTGCAGCCAAGAAGTAGTGCCATGGCTTTTTGCTCCTTGACACAACTTCCTCTTACCTTCCTGAGCCCACTGCCATTGCTTCTGACCCCATGGATCTCTGCTGTTGCCTTTTCAAACTTCATTTCTTCTTTTCATTACACTGACCCCTATTCCCAATTTCTGTCACTGCTTTTGCTGACCACTCCTGCTTCAGGATGCCCTGTGAGTGCCAAATGGGGGTTATTTTTTAATTATCATTGTGTTATCACATTACTGTATGGTAAGCTGGTGACCCAGGGGCTCACCAGGCAGCTTCCTGCATAAACACAGGAGGATTTACAGCCCAGAAATAATATACAAGATTGAAATAAGGTAAAGTCAGATGTATGAGAAAGGGGAAACAATGAGACAAGGCTGGTCAGCAGAACAGACAGTCATCAGTATCCTTCTGTCATTAAAATGAATCCTCTCCCTTTCATAAAGATTGTTACGGGAAGTATTTCCTTGTGCTGTACAAGAATCCATTTATTTCCAACCTTGTCTGGAAATGCACCAATTTCTTTCACAATGTGGTGTGACAAGCCAATATATTATATTTCCATTAAAAAAAAAAAAAACAAACAAAAAAAGGAGAAGCAAGAAAGGTTATCATGGCAATAAGGGTGGTGGAGTCCCCATCCCTGGAGGGGTTTCACAGCCGTGTGGGTGTGGTGCTGAGGGACATGGTTTAGGGACCCCGGCAGTGCAGCGGGAATGATTGGACTCGATGATCTTAAAGGTCTTTTCCAACCAAAATGATTCAGTGATTCGCTAATTCTGAGCGCTCATGGTTAAGCCTGCACACAGCAACACAGCCCCTGAAATCTCCAGGGGTGACTGCACAGCTGAAAGCCACGTGCTTTGTGCCTGCCAGGTCCTTTGGTGTTCACTTGACACAAGGTGGGCTTACAGTGAAGTTTTATTCTGAGAAGAAACAGGGATATGTTCTGAATTAGAAAGTAGGGGGCAAAATTGTGAAATAAGAGGCTAAAACAAGAGTAAAAAATTACTAGAAGTGTACGTGAAATGGCTCTGTTCATCAACTGCCATTTAAGCTGCCCTGATCTGTAAGAAAAAAAGGATAATTTGGCAGAGTATCACAAGAGATAAGCACAAGGCAGACATTTTTTCAACTGAACCTGGAAATAAAGGCAAAAGAGCAATTCAGCAGCTGTCTGGGTTCTCAGGTGTGAGCAGTATGACCACCTGCACTGTTTCCCTGTTGTTGCCCATCACAGCATTTCCACCCTGCAACACAGAAACCACGCAGTGCCAGAAGAGCGGCTGAACATACCTCCTGGCACTTCCATAATTGTCACTTCCTTTTCATCTTTTCCCAGGGACCCCACATAGCCCATTAATAATGCAGGCATGGTGTTTGCAATCTGCTTTTCTAAATGACTTTGTTCTTCCTTCCCGTGTCAGTCCTGCTGCTCCAGTGAAATTTCCCGGTTCCGTTGTATCTGTACATCTGGAAAAGAGGAGCTGGAGAAAGGGCTGCTAGTGTCTTTTCTGATTTCTGTCCTAAGGGTCCTAAAGGAAATAAAGGAGAAACCGGCAGCCCAGGAGTCCCTGGTTTCATAGGACCCCGAGGACCACCTGTGAGTATGGCTGGGGAAGGATTAGACTCACTAACTACCTGCTTTTGAATGTTGTGCTGATGAAGATGGCACGTGATCATCTTTAATTAGGTAAAACCCCATAAGCAGGAGATCTGACGGATCCAGAAGCCATACACTTACACTTCCAAAGGAAACTGGACTGCGAAATCAGCATTTTTCAAATGGATGAACATCCATGATCTCATTTGCTGAGCTGGTACCTGTCAGTCGGCCCTGATAATGTGTGCATTAATCAGACGGGTTCAATAGTCTTCTTAATATGGGTGTGCAGTATTTAAGTTCTCAGAGTATATCTCTGCATCAGGGGCTAAATAGGGGAATTTTAAGTGCTGGTAAGAATATAGGCAGTTCTGATATTTGCTGTTCCCTGCAAAAGTCCTTTTTTACCAGCAGCAGAAGTACATTACAATTTAGGTATTCATATATCTCCCAAAGTGACCATAAAATAACACCCATACATGGGAAAATACCACAGCCTTGAAATCCAGTATCTTTAGCCCTTCAGAGGTGAGAAAAATATATTACATTCCACTGGAAGGATGGAAAAGGTGGGTGTTAGGTAAAAACCTTTGTTTCTAACTCTGCTATGACTTAAAATGAAGTTCAAAAGGTTTTCATGTGAATATAGCAGAGAGGAATCTTCCACAGGATGATTTTTTTGATTATTATTTTATTTTATGATTGGAAAGGAAGTTTCATGATTAAAGGAGGAGAATGAAATATTGCTCTGGAAAATTAATTTAAAACAGCTAATGTGGTGGCCATTTAAAACTGAAGTGGCCCTAAGGAATACTCGAGTGAGTCTGATGATTCCTAATTTGGAGCTGGTGTGATCACACATCTATGATTAGTTACAGCACTTGTGCATACGTGAATAGATGCTAGAAGTGTCGAAGATGTTAAATGAGTTTCCAGGTTATGGGAAAAATGCCACCTGCACGCACAAATGACAGAAACAATCATGTGTGCGGGTTGTACGTGGACTATAAAGATGGATCTTTTGTGATACAGGAAAGTGGGCAGAATTTTAGCGACAACGAGCTTTGTGTTTGTTCTGCTTTACCAGTGCACTTCAGGGCTGCAGCGACAATTTTTCATGGAAATGCTAAAATGCAAAATTGTATTGTCTAACTATCACATTATAAATGCAGAGTGCAGAAGAAAAATCCTAATAGGGTGTTTGTTCCAGGTATTTAATACAGTTCTGACACACAGGAAGCTTTCAGGCTCAGACTTGCTCTATCCCTGGTTTGTATTCATTATCTCAGCTGCAAACACAAGACAGTACCTCTACTTACAAAATTTACTTCATTTACTTCTTCAGACTGCTGTAGGTAATAACACTGACACCAGCCCAGGGAAAGTGTATGAAGAGTTGCGAAAAGTCTCTAAGAAAAAGGAATAAATTGTACTGAAAGCAGGATCACACTTTCAGTGAAATGTCTCTCCTGCTCTCAGCTGGTTTGGTAGAAATAACTTCCTGTTATTTACACTTACAAGGTACGAAGCTTTGCTAAAAAATGCTTTCTGAATAGTAGGATGTATCTTTCCAGGAATGACCTGCAGCAGTGGGATAAAGGTCAATCATCCAAACCTGCTGCTATCTGGCAGAAAACTGGGGCTCTAAACAAAAAGCAGGACTTGCGGTTATTAGGTAGGATCTTACACCTCCTTGCAGTGTGGTGCTAAATTCAGTCTCTGTATCTCGCAGGGAGAGCCAGGAGAGAAAGGTCCTCCTGGAAAAGAGGTAAGTTAAATTCCCAGTTGTTTCAAAGTAGGGGAAAAAACCTCATTAAGGATGCTACCTGGGTTGTAACAAATTGATTTTTTTTTTTCTTGAAGTGTTGATATTTGAGAGCAAGCAGGGAGCTGTGGGACTGACAGGGAAATAAACTTTGCACGAGAATCATTGTAAAGGCATGTCCTTTATTATTTACTCTTATTATGGATAGCTCTTGAATGCTCACTCCTGATTTTCTTACAGGGTGCACCAGGGAAACCGGGTGAAACTGGGTCCAGAGGAGAGAGGGTAGGTTGGACACTACTACGAGTTATTTCATTACATTGAAAGAAATAGAGCTGTTTTGAGCTAAGGGCTGGGGGAAGGGGTCGGTCAAGAGTGAAGTGTAGCCTGCAGAGCTCTCCCATGCTTCCCACCCTCACAGCCGTCTCTTTAATCATTCTCCGTCAGTAATAATTTGTGGATCATTTGTAACGCACCAGATGTATTCAGTAACTTTGCCAGCTCAGCTGTTTGTGTTTCGCTGTTCTTGGAAATCAGAAGTTTGCCTCTTGTTTTGTGGTGGTAATGTCATTTTTTTCACTTAGGGAGAACCTGGCATCAAAGGTGAAAAAGGTCCTCAGGGAGAAAAGGGCCCTCCAGGTGATCCTGGGATACCTGGTCATAAAGGTCATCCAGGTCTGATGGGTCCCCATGGACCTCCAGGAGACACGGGGCAAGTTGGACCTCCCGGTCCTCCAGGACAGCCAGGATTTCCAGGACCAAGGGTAAGATTCCAGAGAAGGGCTTAGTACAGTAATTTTACTGCCACAGCGGTGATCAGAAAAGAATGTGAGACTGCAGCAAGGCCGACAGAAACCAGAGCAGGTGTGTGCTGTAACGGGCAGGCAGAGTTTTCATCTCTTGATACATAAAAAGAAGAGCTATAGCATATCTCAGGGAAGTGTTGTGGGGCTGTTGGGCTGAACATCAGCAGAGCTGAGCAATATAGCCAGGGCAGGCAGTCCCTGACACCTTATACCCCTAAAAGCCTGAATCGGGTCACGTGACTGTGGTCATGGGTCTGGAGTCTGAAAAAGCTGCTCTCTAGAAGGGTGTTAATGTGCAGCGTTTCACCCGGAGGTCTTACACCTGCCTTCCACTGCTGTTGTTTGTTATGAGCCGCAAAATGCTGAGCTGTGGAAAGGTCACGGCTCTATTCCTGGAAATCCTGGAGTCAGCTCATCAGAATTCATGAAATCCTATTTTTGTTCAATATTCTCTTTTTTTTTATTTTTTTTCCTAACGGGAAACAATCTCTCTGTCAGAGTGCCTGGGGGTAATGTGTGTAGATGAATGAGAAGAATCACCAAAGCTGGTGAAGCCGCTGTGCCCATCGTGAGGATGGATTTAAGATCACCTCAAAGGGGAATAAAAAGTGAAACAATCCCTGATGTAAAAGCTGGGTAAATGCTAGACAAAGCACTTCTTTGTGTGTCTCAACAACACAGAGATTTCATTAAATCCAGTGATGATTATGGAGATGTAATACAACTAATATGGTTATAACTTGAAAAGATAATTTTTAAGCCTTCAAAGCAGGTTCCGCAATCGTGTTTACTTGCTTTACTTACTAAGAGCCATCATAAATGCTTGGTACTTAATGACAAAATTGTTTCTTTTGTCATCGACAAATACTTCTTTTTCTTGTGCAAAACTTATGTTGGGAAGAAGGCAGCAAAAAGACCAGCTCTGTATTTATCAGCAATGTCATCGGTTAAAATGGAAACGTTTCTTATCTATTTAATAAAATCTACATTTCTTGTTGAAGTATAATTTGTGATTCAGAAGACCTTATGAGGTTTTTATAAACATAGAGAACACACTTATGTTGAAAGGACAGGCGTGAGGGAAAAGCAACACTTCCATGCAAAGAGCTCATGCACAAAAGAATGCAGTGTTTAGGTTGACCAGAATTATTTTCAAAATTGGGAGAAATTCAAAGAATAATTTTATTCAAAAAATGAAAAGTATGTTTCAAGTGAAAACTCTCACTTTATGATTTACAGAGGGAAACATTTCATCTTGCTGGTTCAAAATGGTCTACTTTTAACTGTAGCTACAGTTTTTCTCTTGAGTTTATGCAAAGACAAGAGTGTGGTTACACTAAAACCATGGGGTTTATTTTCCTAGAAAGCCACAACCTAAAAAATTGTCCTTCCACCCACCAAAAATACTTTCATCGTTTTTTCAGTTGCATCATCCAGAGTTGTTCACATAGCTTTGAGTTTTGACTGCTATTAGAGCTGTTCAACAGAACCATCAAACAGAAAAGCTGAGAGAAGGGAGGAAAGATACTGTCCCTTGGAGGATGGGTAGGGGACCAGCACCAGGCCGCCACGTCCCCTGTCCCCTTTCAACAGCCTGAAATCCAGCAGAACTTTGTACTCATTTGGAAGAATGGGCAGCATAGGCAAAAACCGGCAGAGATAAAGGCTGTTGGCAGGTGATGGATCCAGTGTGAGTGTCTAGAGCAAGTCCAGACACCCACCTTAACTACCCCGGGGGCACACATGCGTCTCTCTGCAGGGACACTTGCAACGCTGAAAAAGGAGGTCAGCTTTCCCCTGTGATCTAGTAGGGCAGAGGATGCCTCCCCATTCGATTTCTACTCCTTTTATGACTGTACAGGAGAGAGATTTCTTCTAGGAAGGAGCTGGGGACAGTGTCCCAGCTGTACACTCTGAGCAGGCCCTCTGCTTGCACTGCTGAGCCCGTGGGTTGCCAGCAGGTTGGGAACTGTGGATGTTTTGAGTCCCTTTACATTCTTCTTTCAGGCAGCACCTGCAGCCCTGCGTATGCTGTGGGTGATGAAATGCAACCCACTAAACCCTTTGTGGAGGGTGTAATTTGCATATCGCCTGACTGTGATTATTATGTCGTGTTATTGCTGTGATTATTACTCTCTAGGGGGAACCCCCATCTCTAGAGACTTTGAGAAGGCTCGTTCAAGAGGAGTTAGCCAAGCAGCTAGATGGTAAGTAATCAGCTCTAGGAAGCCAGGAGATGTATGTGAGAGCATGAAAAATGCTTTCCATAGCTGTGATGGCTCCTGAACCTCTCCTGCTTAAGGAAGACAACGGTGCAACAAGCCTCTCTGGAAGGAGCAAAGTGTAAAAAGAAATGTGCTTAGCAAACTTCACCATTCCCCAGGGTTGGTGTTCCCAGCAACAGCACGGGCGCTATCTTTCTTCTTCAACCCAAGGCCATTCATTGCCTGTGCTAAGCACATCACGGTTTTTTGCTACCAAAACAGCTTTGCTGCCAACTCCTTCCTGCAGATAGAGCAAGAGAAGACAGAGATTCAAACAGATTAATTTGGGGCCCTGAAAGAGAAAGTAATCAGAGTAGGATGTAAACTTCCTGTCAAGGACCCAGCTGGAAGAGAAATATTCCTGATTTCTGGTTGAGACATTTGATACAGCGTGAGAAGAGGGGGTAGAGTGGATGGGAGCTCCTGCTCCTGTCAAGGTGCGTGACCACTACGGACCCTATCAGCAGTGAAATGCGGTGCCTCTTTCCACACAGCTCCCAGAGCAGCTGCCACATAGCTGCAGACATTTTCCTCCATGCTAAAGATCACGTTTCAATGGAGTGATTTATTTGGAGGATATTATTTACACACTTCTGGTCTTCAAATTCCATGCCAATCTGAAAGGATTCAGGTTTCTGGATCAGTGAAAAGAAGATAGAAAACTCATCTCCCTCTATTCTGTAAGATGTGTTTTGTGATGCTGAGTATGTCTTCAGAGCTCTCTAGGCTGCTCAGGGTCTTAATATGGAAGTGGCAAGCAGTGTCCCTGCTTGGAAACGGGAGAATATGCTGACGCAGGAAGCTGCCTTAGTTACGGTTTCTGACTTCACAGCCAGAGATGGTTACATTAGCTTTAACTCCTCGTGTGTAACAGCCCAGAACAAGAAAAGCAAGCTTTGTCCCTATAGAGCAGCCACGAAGCATCTCACTCTGTGCAGCAGAAGCCATGGAAATCAGCTTTTCTTTTCAGAGCAGCAATGATTCCAGCTGGACAGAAATCCACCAGCTGGACAGCTAAAGGAAGGGACATTTCAGATCCTTGGTGGACAAGGAGAAGGGAATGAGAGAAATGTTTAGGATTAAGTATGGAATTTAGGAGAAATGGAGTTTAAATAATGTAGAGAGGGTCAGGTAGGCACCATCATGGCTTATGGGAAAGGATTTGTGTGGCGACAACAAATGCGTGGCTCTGAAAAATTGATCTGTGACAGCACTTGAACATTACTGGTTCTAGCTCTCCATCTCTTGGAGCACTGACCTTCTAGTCTAACAAACGCATTTTCCTCTCTTCACAGCAAAGTTAGCCTATCTCCTGGCTCAGATACAGCCTGCACAAGTAAAAGCATCCCATGGAAGACCAGGACCTCCTGGTCCCCCTGGGAAGGAAGGACTCCCAGGAAGAACCGGACTTCCAGGAGAGCCTGGCCGGCCTGGCCAGCCTGGGTCTGAAGGGCCACCTGGACCAATTGGTCCCAAAGGTGAGTGAAACTTGATGTGTTTGAGCGGTCTGGTAAAGTGATGCGTCCACCACGCTTTTGTGTTCACCTCTCCTGTTAGTAGCATCTGAGTGGTCCTCAAAATGCGTTTTAGAAGCATGCTCAGACTGTTGAACCAGAGGTGGTGCGTGTCACCAGCAATTGCTGGTGTGTTCCACCTCTGGCCAGAATTGGAGTGGTGTGAGTCTTCATTTCTGCATAACTTCCCATCTCAGAGGATTGGCCACAGTTAAGAACTATTTTTACCAAATACACTGGCTTCCGTGCGGATGGAAGACCTATGGTAGTGTTCTTCAGTTCTGTAGACCATTATGTGTTCGTTATTGTTCTTTCCCTCTCTACAGGAGAAAGAGGAGCAAAGGGTGAGAAAGGAGACACCGGTGTGGGCCAACGAGGGGAAATCGGTCCTCCAGGAATTCCAGGTGTGTTTATTCAGAACATCTCACAAAACACGTCACTCAGAAACACTGTAAGGACACAGATCTCTGCCATATTAGCTAGATGATCAGGATAACATAAATACGTCACATACAATTCTCTGCAAAAAGGGGCCCAAAGGGAAGAAATCTATCACTAGCATCATTATCGGGCCACCTTTGTTTCCTCAGCCTGATTGACAGGTGTAATGATCCATCTCAGTAACAGCTAGGTGACCTGCTCTTCAGGACTAATCCAAAGAGAAGCTTTGATTACCAGATACTGTGAAGTGTCCTACCTGCCCTTGTCAGGATCTTCTTGTAACCAAGCCAAATCCAGGCAGCTTCAGATGTTGTAAAAGGTCGTATCCTACACCTGTGCCTCAGGCCTACAGCTCATGCTTTGCCTTTGCTGACAAAGAATCAGCAAATATGTTTTGTTTCTAATTTGAGATTAGGAGCCGTTGATCAGTTTTGCCTTCACTCTGCTTTTTGCGGGGAGGAAACTATGGGGAGGCTTCGTAACTTCACGGTCTGCCTTTGGCACACCAGCTCCGCGTTGGATGGCCCCGCTATGCTTCGTAATGATGAGTTATTTCCCAAAGCTGGCTCTTGCCTCAAGCTTCCCCCTGCTCACCTCCTCTCTGTTAGGACTATACGTCATTATCTGGCTCGTGCAGCTGCGCAACTTCGATGTGGTGATAGAGGAAGAGCAGCCACAGCAGCGCCATGGAGCCCAAGGATGCCACAGGGGTGGGAACCTTTCTTTCAGAGGAGAGACTCTTGTCATGTCCTTGTAGATATACTCCACCCAGACCTACATCTGTGGACGCTGATGGCTGCATCCCCATTTGGCAGCAAAGCCATCTCCTGTGATATTAACACGTCTGAGTACTGTGCCCTGGGGTTGTCATTGACCAAAGGTATTTTTTTTTTATTTTAGGCCTCCCAGGGGAGCCTGGCTATGCCAAAGATGGGATGCCAGGACCACCTGGGCCTCAAGGAGAAGCTGGTGTGCCTGGTCTCATGGGTCCACAGGGACCGCCGGGAGCCAACGGACAGTGTGACCCCACTCAGTGCGCTTACTACGCAAGCCTGGCTGCCAGACCCGCCAACGTCAAAGGGCCCTAGCATGCAGGGAGAATCCCAGACCTGTTTTTAAAACTTGAATTCAGTGCGTCTGCCAAGAGCTCTCAGACGTCTTCAACTGTGTTTCTTTCATGGGAGGCCTTCTAAAGCCAACAGATGCTGCCGGTCGGTCAGATTATTTTTATGAATTATAATAATAATTATTATTATCTTTGATGTGATATGTGAATTTGCTTTTTTTTCCCTCTAACTTCAGGGCATAGTAAAACATTAAAAATAAGTGTTTTTTTCCTCTTTTGAAAAGTGTATGATATCAATGCGTTGTGTAGCTGTTTATGCAAAACCATTCCGATGCCAAAATTTTTGTCTGTTATCTTGGTAATTCTTTCCAAAGCTTTACCCCTCACCCTTGAAACTGAAATTAAATCCTGTAGCCTGGAGCGTTAACTGTGAGACACAGGCTGATCGCAGGATTGCTGGTGCTATCTACCATCCCTACGGAGCGGAGGAAGGTAAAGCCATGCCAAGGCTGGAAAAGAGGCCTCCAGTACATTCAACTCACTATGGATGGACAGTCAGGAACAGCCAGGGCGTGTTTCCCAGAAGATCCCTGTTAAGTTTAACATTCTTCTGCCCACGAGTGAATGTATCCTACAGGAGCTGCTTTTTATGGGACCATGTGGGATCTCACAGTAAGGCCTGAAGAGACTACAGACGTGATCTAAACCTTCTCACTGCTCCCCATGCAAGAAATTCAATACTCAGATGGTTTGGTTCTACTAGACGGAACTTATCTTCCTTCTGTCAGGGAGATGCTACGCAAAAAGCTTTGACGCTCTCCTCTGTCAGCTCAGGGATGCCAAATCCCCAGTCCATTGTCAGTGCACACACAGCTCCCTACCACTGCTTCAGCCAAAAAATCAGCCAGAGCAGCATAGAAATTCCTCTGCTATTAAAAATCTCAGGAAGCCAAGTGTGACCCGACTTGACCATTTTGGACTATCCACTATGACAATATCTTGGCAAGGTCGTGTGTTAGAGGGTAGGTGAGAAGCTGCAGGCTGGTCTAGGAGAAGGTTGATCTCTGATAAAAGGGTCAGAGCAAATTGTTGTTCAGAAACCTGAAGGAAATTATGTTTGATGGCAAAAGCAAGAAGTCAGATAGTGGCCCTTTACCCCATCAGCTAATTGCCAAAATCAACCTAAGAGTGCAAAGAGAAAGTAAAGAGAGGATGGAGTCTGAAAAGACCTTCACAGTAGGTGCCAGCAAAGCAGCTGCATTTTCCAAACTGCTCTGCAGAAAGCAATCTGTAGTGAGAGGTGGGAGCAGTGAACCTGACACGGGCAGTAAGTGCTGGATGTGTTCGGGAAGCTCATCAGGTCTGTTGGAGACAGGAAGGAGGCTCCCTGCCCCACTGGCACGTTCACCCTATGGCACGGTGCTTCCCAGCTGGCGAAGCCAAGCAGAAGCCACAGCTGTCTGCAGCCACCCCAGGAGCAGACCCTGCTTCTAGAGCCCAGAGATCACCGTTTGCCAGCCTCCGAGTCTTTTTGTCACCCAGGAGCGGATAGAGTTTGCCTTTGCTTTACTGAAAGATGGAATTACATGACATGTTCACACGACAGGGTCAAACCAAGTCTTTACTGTGTAGCTCTCAGTGCTATTTTTTTTCTATTTCCTATGCAAATAAATGCTTTGATTTGATTTTACTGTGTTTCTTGCTATGGAAAGACCAATCAAAGTGAGGATGTCATGAAGCAAAAAGCTTGCCTCTTTTAAGCACCTCTCCATGGTGTTACTCCGTGGTTACTGTGCTTCGTCTCAGCTCAGCCTGCTCTATTTCAGCGCTAAGCCAGCGTGTTGATGACACTGTATTTAACAGCATCATTTTTCCTGGTCCAGGCTGAGTGAGATTTATTTCATCCCTCTGGTGGTGAGTCAGAACAGGCTTCCCACTCAAAAGATACTTCCCAACGTGGCACGGTTCATCGTTTTGAATAAATGTGATGGCAACGAGCAGGTTTTCTGGAGGTCAAACGTGTTAACTGGGCCATATTAACGTGACATTGAATTCCAGTCAGGTCAGTGACTCCTCAGCCTCTGTAGATTCTCTCACCATGTGCGTCTGCACGTGTCATGCATAGCACAGACTTCAATATTTTCTGGTGCACCAAGCAAAGGGTCAATACATAATGATATTAAACAAATTTGAGAGACTTTCACCTCTATGAGATCAGAGAATCATAGAACAGTTTGGGTTGGAAGGCGCCTTTACAGACCGTCTTCTCTATCTCCAAGGTGAGCTGGTGCAGTGGTTTCTAGTTGAAGGAGATCTGGGGGTGGGGTGGGGGGTGGTAATGTTTTTCATTTGGATGTCTGTTGGAGTCATTGCCAAGAGTCTGCGTTAGGAACATGAGGGACACGTCTGTGTCTTTAATATCAGGGTTAGGCACAGACCTCGGCTCTGCAACTTCTCCACCCTGAAAAGAGGACACAGCCTAATTTCCTTTGCTCCAGCATATTCCCCAGCATATGGGTGTCTGTTCAGTCTGTTCCCGGAGACACCCCAGGCTGACCCTGTGCCCTGAATTCAGTGGGTGCCATTTCCCTGTTTTTCCTTAAATGTCATTTTCTCTCCAGCCAGTTAAATGGCGTTTACTAGACACAGCCTGTCACTGGTGAGAGGAGTTTGAGACACGCTGCAGACCCAGATCAAGACCGATGTTTACAGCCACCTGGATTCTACGGGTATAGTCATCAAACAGAGGCTTCTTTAGCTGCCACCTCTTCCAGAAACGAGCCCTATGTGAACGTGCCCAGAAAGTCGCCTGTGATAGAGGGTAAAAGAAGGAGGGTGTATTTGCAGGGTTTCTACGCTGCAAGCTGAAACACCAGGAGCTGCAACCGTGTTTGCCTCAGTCTATTTGTGAGTATCCGCAGTCTTTGGAAACGTGGCCTGAGATTACTTTCCAGATCAGATCTGCCACTGGGCAGGCAGTAAACCTACACGTCCAGCCCTGAGCATGGTCAGGCGCTGCCCTCCAGAAAAAGTGGATGGCTCTGTGTCCCAGCAGGTGACAGTACGTGCTGAGAGGTGACAAGCAGACGTGTATTGTCCGTCCAGCATCTTACAAGGTGACGGTGCAGGCAGAGGGGGCAGGGACAGTGCTGATGATCTCTCCTCTCACTGCTCTTGAGTAAGGGAGGGTTGTGGCTTTCGCATCTCGATGTTCCTGTCTCTGCAGCAAAGCGGTTGGTACATCACCATGAGATCCGTTCGGTGAGTCTGAGGTTTAAACCCGCAATTGCTCTTTTTGTTGGATTACTTTTTTGACTGGTCCTGTGGTGAGAGAGGATATACTGTTAAAATTACGTTGGAGAGCCAGACAATCAAAAAGGTGCTGATGACGCCAGAGTAGTATGGCATCACCCTGGGTTGTTTTTCTGTTTGCTTTTAAATCAAGTGTATAAATTATTGCAATTACAGCAAACAGACCAGTATTCCATTAAATTTTTTTGTCTGTCAGATAAATAAATTAAATCCCAAGTGAGACCAGAACAAAACAACAGGATCATTTGGGGTAAATATTTTTTTTTGTGTTAAATTATTTATCAATTTATACTTGTTTTCTAAATAGTTCTGAATTAGCTGCTTCTTGGAAACTTGTAGCAGGAGATGGATTATTACCCTCCTTTGCCACTTGTGAGTGGCTCTTCTCAGCACAGCCTTGTGATGCTGTTTTCCTGAGCTGTCCTTTCCCACCTCGTGCTGTTAATATGGGTTAATTAAACTGTGTAAGGCTGAACTCTGTTCCACGTGTTTATTGGGAGATGTGTAAGCAAACCAAGACTACGCTGCTCAGGAATAAACCAAAGGTTCATGCTTTTTTCCAGGGAAACAATAAAAATACTGTAGCAGGTAAGCCCAAGCACTCTGCTCTGACCACAAAACTGGCTGAGAGATGAGCACAGCTTTTACATTCTGCGCAATTAAAAAAGAATTATTTGTTTTTTAAACAAACAGAGTTTGCTGATGACTTCGTCTTTTAATGGAGAAACTGGCCAAGCTCTGCCCTGCTGTAGATTGTAGTTTGGCAGCTTCTGGAGCAGGACTTGATGCCTGGGCACAGCTAGCTATGACCATCTGACGACATCTTGGGTGCCAGAGACACCGAGAGCAGACTGAAAGATACGATGTAGGACCTAGGGGAGTCTTTCCAAATCTGCAGTGGATGACCCTGTTGGAGATTATGTATCATCTCAAATGATGTCTAGGTACCTGAATCCCTGGCTCAGTCTCTCACAGTGGGATTCAGAGTCGCGCCATGGCACCTGCACTTTGGCGACTCCAGTGTGAGCTGTGGAGCCTCAAGAGCAATTCAGCTCATCTTAAAGTAGTCAGCTGAAGCACTCTGGGTTGTGCTCCCTACATTAACTAGGTCTTCGTGGAAAAAAGGTCTTATGGTAGCTATATTTATCCTCCACCACTACTGACTCATTCTCCTGGAGGGTGAAAGACGTGGTTGTTAATTTTTTTCACTTGGACTTGGTCTGGGGATGTATGTCACAAATGGTAAGATGTTGGGTGCTATGTGACTAGCAGCCAGAAAACTCAGAGGAAGAGAGACAAGGTTATGGCAAGAATCTGTACTGTTCTTCTGCCAGGGAATACAGGATGGCTGCACTAACTAAACCATAACTACACAGACTGAAAAAAAAAATCCACTAGCATGTCTTTCAGACTCTGGGAGCTGGAGTCCAGTGCTGCTGAGGTTACCGCTCCACGGGGAAAAAGAGCAGTGCAAGGACAGAGCCAGACTGGGGGTGAAGAGGGGCTTTGACCCCGGTCTATAGGCCTGCACAGGGGTGAGCATCCGTCAGAGACCACCAGGAGTGCTGCTTTCTCCATGACGCCAGTGCTGCCGAGGGAAGTCTCTGCCTCAGCCACCCAATTTCCTCCTACATCCCAATTTCAGCACCTGTCTGAAGCCCTCAAAGTAATAAAGATACATCAGAGTCTGGACTTTCCTTTCAACACGCCGTAATTGGTGAAGTTGGATTAAGAAAAAAAGCCTGGTTAGCTTCATCAATCTGGATTAAACCTGCAAGCCACAAATGTAGATTTTTGTCTTCTGACTTGTGAAATGGGAGCAACTGATTAGCAAAGCATGAAGACATGATGAACAGGAGACTAGTTTTCAGAGCCGCTTTATAAAGCAGATTTTCGCTGTAAGGGCTAACTTCTACAAACCTTGCAAGGCTTGACTCAACAATATTGATGCTGGTAATATTCTTGTTGGAGTTTGTCTGAACTGAGAGTGAGAATATCTTGCTGGATCTCTAGGGGGATGATGTGCTGAAAATATGGGCTCTTCTTACTTTACCTTTTGGGTCATGAACCTTGTGTAGAAAGCACCAGGGAACAATTTGACAGAGGGACATTAATCACACTCTGCCATTCCCAATGAGCCAGCGATCAGCATCAGGCAGAAGGATGTCCTGCAAGACAGAGCAGAAAAGCACCTCCCACACTGGTAAAGGAAAACCTAGGGTCAAACCCAGGTGTGAAAAGGTTCAACAAAAGAACAGTGCCCAACTTCACAAAACCCTCTGTCTGACTCTGCGTGACGTGCTGTCTGAAAGACTCAGGTTTTGACGTGAAGAGATGAGCATGTTTAAGCAGAAGGCAGCACCCACGGCACTTCAGGTTATTTCACAGGACAGACGTATTTGACAACGTGTTCTTCGAAACACATCCTAAACACCCACTGGACTGACTACCTGACTATTGTCGCTGTCCTTGAACAGGCAGAGGTCACCAGTATTGAGGCCGTGTTGCTGAAAACGCAGCTGTGTTGGGCAGGGCACGTCTCCAGGATGGCGGGTCCCAGGATGGTGGATCGCCCCCTCCCTAAGATTGTTTTCTACGGTGAACTCGCCACCGGCTGCCACAAGAGAAGAGCCCCAAAGAGGAGACATAAGGACTCCCTGAAACAATACCTCAGCCTAGGCCATATTGACCACCGTCAGTGGTCCACCCTGGCCTCCAGTCGGGAGATCTGGAGACACGCCATACATAACGCTGCTGTCTCCTTTGAGAGCACGCATAGAATCAGTCTTGAGGAGAAGAGACAACGCAGAAAGAACCGTGCCTCGACTGTATCACCCAAGGAGACCTTCCGGTGTGCTCTTTGCAACCGGACTTGCCTATCCCGCATTGGCCTTTTCAGCCATCAGCGCGCTTGCAGTAAGCGTGGGAAAAGCCGTTCCCAAATCTTCATCCGCGAAGCCAAGCCATGATGATGATGATGATGATGAATGTGGGTGACGGCTTTTGTCCAAGTCTGAAGCGAGTCTCATTTCTTGATGGGAGCTGAGTTTAACTTTGACTCTATTTTTGTGGTTAATGGTGAGACCTGTCATTTCTGGAAAGCAACTTGCCCTCGCAGGTGAAGATCTCACTTTTCGTTGGCTGCTGTATTCATCTCCATTGTACATGTATCTCCTGGTTACTGTACCATTTTCTTGCTTATGGACAGCTACTAGACTTCCTCGAGTTGTGCTGAATCTTTTTGATTTAAAATGAGAGCTCTTTTGTGATGAAGCCAGCACAGCCTTCAGACCCCACTGACATTAACAGTCACCCTAAAGAACAGCAGTAACCACTTCCAGTGTTCCCAGGATCTGCTCATGCCGTTGCATACTCAGCTGTGATAACCCCAGCTCCACAGCTTGTGCAGTCCCTATCAGGAAGCCCAGCAGGCCTGTCTCCAGGCACCAACATCTCAGCAGCTTATAACGCCAAAGTAGCCTCACAACTCTGATGCATCCTAGGCAAGTAATAGTTTTCTCTTACAGATGCTGAAAATTAACCTGGAGGGAATTCTTGGCTTGATTTCAATCAGGTTCTGGTATTTGCACTCTGAATCCAAGGGTAATAGCCCCAAAAATCTGTATTTCAGGGTGAAACCCGATTAAAAAGCAGCAGACCCTAAAGTTCAGATGCTGACAATCCTCTTGTCAGCATAGTCTACATAGAGGTCTCCCAACACTTGCCACTTACTGGAGCTGGGATGCAGGTTCACTGCAAGCTCAGCACAATCCTGAGCTGAGGAGATCAGAACTGAGCAGGGTGGGAAAGCAAAGCTGGAGAGCCCTCTCTTTCACAAGACCTGACCTGGCAGACCTGCTTAGACCACAGCTTGAACACATTGTCTTCTTCTACCTCTCATGGATTGTGGGATGCTGTGGAGTCATGTCTCCTTCAAAAGAATTTGAAATAGTTTTCAGATGAAAGGCTGAAGGATTAGAGGATGAAGTAAAAGCAGTGGGCTCTCTCAGCCTTAGACTTCAAACCCACAATTTTCTCCTTCCAGGAAAATGCCCTGCTCTCTACATCTCACGCTGTGCTGAGTGGCTTGGGATAAACCTGATATTTTTCATCCCTCCTACAAAAGTTATGCCAGCAAGGAATAAAAATTTCCTTTTAAATATGCCAGAGCAAGTGCAGTACAAGAAAGACTGTATCCCTGTGGTGCAAGGGTTCATATGCGCAGCAGGAAGAAGGACTTCCAGATTTCAAAATTCATGCTGTATTGTGTTTGCTGAATGTTAAACGGACAAACTGACCGAGGGCATGACCTGTTCAAGGTTCCCAGCTCCCAAGCCACAAGTCTCTCTTCTCCTTGTCCTGTTTACTATGTGCTTTGCTTTGCCCTCTTCACCATGTGTTTTACCTACCCAGCCTTGCTGCTTCCACTGCAATCCCTTGGGACTGACCGATGTGAACTCCTCAGTCAAGGGCACCCTAGGTGTTCCCAGAAGGCACAAAGATTTGAACCGATCTGCTGAAAAGCGCAGGCACAGCGCTGCTGTTTCATTTTCAACACCAACAGGTATTTGCAACCAGCTCATTGGCTGCACTGTGAGAGGCAACAACATTTTGTGTACACTGCAGAGCCGGAAGGGAAACACCTGATCAAGTGACAATGCCAAGTGTTTACTCAAGTGGGGGTATCTGAGCAACCCAAAGACTCTGCACGTGTGTTGGTAACGTGCCTGACAGAGAGGAAAGCTGACAGAGGGTCTTGAGTCACCAAAAACTTCAGAGGTTGCCCGTGGAACGTGCAACAAATAGCCAGCGACTGTCTCGGTTCAACCAGTCACAGTTTTGGTGGGACAATGGATGCAGCCACCTCTTTTGGATGTGCCTCTACAGGCCCCGGTCCACTGTGGAGGTACTGTACAGAGCACGATCCAAAATATGAAGGAAAGAAGAAACTCAAGATCTCGGGCAGAGAGCTGGCATCGGTTCCCATGCAGGTCTTCAGCCTGGACCAGCTGCAGGTGCTGGAGATGAGCCCAGAACGAGAGAGCTGCCTGAGGTACCGAATGGAGCTGCTCCCTCCAGAGATCGGCTGCCTGAGGAACCTAACCTGCCTCTGCGTGGACTCCAACAACTTGAAGAAAATCCCTGCTGAAATTGGCACTCTGCGTCATTTGGAGAGGCTTGCTCTGAGCAACAACAGCTTAAGCTCACTGCCCCCGGAAATGGGGGCGCTTCAAAGGCTGCGCAGCCTCCACCTGGCTAACAACAACCTCACCGAGCTGCCTGCCCCTCTCTGCCAGCTGAGGAGCCTCACCTTTCTGGATGTGAGCGACAACAAAATAGGCGCAATCCCCTCCAGCATTCGGCATCTGGAGAAACTGGAAACACTGCTATTGCTCTTCAACTCCCTGGAGAGTCTGCCTGAAGACGTCTGTCTTTTGAGGAATCTGCGCACACTTTGGTTGGGCAACAACCACCTACGGTCCCTTCCAGCAAGCTTTGGGGAGCTGGTGAACCTGGACTGGGGATGCAATTACTGTTCATGCAACTTTGAGGGGAATCCACTGGAAAGTCCTCCCCCTGAAGTCTGCAGCAGAGGCCCTGAAGAGATCAGAGACTATTTCTTATCATTTCGTAGGGCTTAGAGGGATTAGACAACTGATGTCAGTCGTCATGAAGTGACTGATGTGGGTTTATTCTGTACAAATCAACTGCACAGGGAAAAAGTATTTCAAATGGAAAAGTCTGGTAAAAATCACTCTGAGGAGCTCAAAGGCTTCCTCTCTGCTGTAAGGTCATTTCTCTGGCAGTCTTTTTTTTGTTTGTTTGGGGTTTTTTTTTGATACTAGTATTGAACGGTGATGTATACTTTTCAAAAATGAATTCAGGGACAACTATAATCTTTTCCATATTTGTAGTTGTGCGGATTTATCTCAGGAGATGTTCGGGCCAAACATTCAGTCTGAGAAAATGAGCAACAGCTACTCTGAGAGGACAGAGCCAGGTAAACAACTGGTGGTACATAGATAGCGATAATCCCTGCTGTTTGTTTGCACACTGGGTTGACACTCGGGTCTGGACTCGAAGTAGGTGCAGACTGATACTTCTGGAATCGTTTAAGGCTGTAGGGTTTTGGCTGTGCTTTAGGTAGCCCAGAATCTCACCACTTTCCACAACATTTTACATCCAAGACAAAGGGTGAATCAGCTCAGGCTTCCGAATAGCTCTGGATAAGAACCAACCTGTGTTGAGGTCCCACAAGATACCACACCAGTAACGTCTCCGTTGCCTTGGCAGTGTATAGTGTACTCCTTACTCTGCTTCTCTTGAGGACCAGCTTCAGTGCAGGGCTGCCACGCTCTGCGGAGGTAGCGTGGACCTGGAGTTCACGTGCCAGTTTTTCCAGAGCAGACCTCGGTGATACTGCTCCACAGAGCTTGGTGATGCACAGGGATAGCCCAGATTTAGAGCATGCAGCACTAGCAAAAAAAGTTCCCACTGCTACCAAGGCTGGGAAAGTGTTCAGAGATGTTAAAATATGAGTATGCAAACTTCCTGCAAGGGAACATTTCTGAGAATCCCCGTCTGTAATCATGAAAGGCTTCATCAGTGTTACATTATGGAAATCTGCTGAGACGCCTTCCTGTTTCATTTTGCTCTCTCTTCCCCTTAGACTCTCATCAGCATTTTCCTCCCACCTCTCCTTAGCTTGCTTTTTGTGGGTGTTTTCTCTGTGGCTACTCTCTCTGACATTATCTTCATGTTTCATTATTCTCTCATCAAATCCCGTATAAATGCTTTTCTTTGCCCTCCATCTCCTTTGTTGCCTACTTCTCCCTTGGCCAAGAAGTAATGGGACCATGGTGCCTTGCTCGCTTGGCTCTTTCTATGGCAGCACTGAGAATCGGAGATGAGGGAGCGGGACAATGAACTGCAAGTCCTTTGCACTTGGTCATTTTTCAGAAATGTGCAGCATGATAAGGGACTGTGTGTGAAGCCGCTCCTGAAGCTGGTGCTGGGTCAGATATCAATGATATCAAGCTGGCAACAGTAAAGATGTCGAAGAACTGGGAGTTTGTTCCTGTTTCTGCCATTGCTCCATTCTCTGGACTCAGAGGGGTCCGTTGTCTTATTTCTCTGTTTCTCCCGTCCCGTTCAGTATGTACCACCTCAAGCTTGTCTAGTGTAGGACATCGGTACAAGGGCAGTACTAGCAGTGGGGCACAAGTAAAGACAGCGTTATTCCCATGATTTGGGACGTGTGCAGGAATGGAAATCTAGTAACTGTGGTCTTTTCTAGAGGCTTGTGTCTAACACAGAATCCTCCCAGGGCTCCATCTTAGACAAGTGGTAAGAGGGACAATTTCTCATGTCCCATGTCAAACTCTTCTGTCTCGCTGTTTTTCTCCTTTATTGCATGGGATTTTGGCTTGAGGATCCGTTTCTTATTCTGGCTACCTTTACCTTCTGCTTCTTAGCCAGCCATTCCCAGAAGGCAAGCTGCCTTTAGTTTGTTTGGGAAGTTCACAGCATCTCACAGCATCCACTTTTGGTTTTGGCTGATCGGGTTTCACACACTGAGTCGAACTAGTCCTTCAAAAAACCACAGACAGGATTTCTGAAGCCTGATCGAACCTGTTAATGATATACCTGTGATTCTGGGAGGGAATGGAGCTAAAAACAGGGTTAAAGCCTGCCAGAAAATGTAATCCGTGATAAATAGTGACACCACCTTTCCTGCAATTCTCCAGTCTATTGGAATCAAGAGAAATTCAGAGAAATTAATGCAAGTGAGGGCACTTTGACAATACCATTAGGCTGCTTGAGCAGACTGAATGTATTATTCAGCTAGAAGAAATTCTGTCCTGACATCACGCTGTCTGTCACGTCTTACTCTCCCTTTGTCCTGGTTTCTTCCAAAATCCCACTTCCCAGAGTGGAAAACCCAATAGTGCACATCCACTGCAGCATTCTGGCATCTGTGTTTGTTAGTGGCATAGCTGCGCAGAGCAATAACCAGATCTTGGTGTAGTCATTAAGATGGCATTAAAATCTAATCTCAAACTGCTTATCCGGGGTTTGTTGTACTATCTGTGTTGTTGCTAAGCACCCTCCTTTGCCTGCGCTCATTAAAACTTCAACTATTAACATCAGAGAATGGCAAACTGCTCGGATATGGGCCCCTGGCAAAAAGACCTACATATAATCCATACCTGGGTGTGACGGGGAGGAGGGAGGGGGGGAGTTGTTAAAGCTGACATTCAGCACTGATGGGAGTTGCACGTGCATTCCCTTCAGCCCATGCTATGCTGCAAACAACTGGTGTAGGAGAAGAGCATTGTCCCCTGGAATTGCATAGGAGTTTCATTTGAAAACTTGCAGCAGAACGATAATGAAAAGTAAAAGCACTGAATGAAAAAGCTCCAAATAGAAATCCAGGAGAATAATATATATAAGGGCAGAGGGCTCCTCTTTAATTTAACATACAAATGCATAACACTTCACAGGCTGGTAACTCAAGCCAGACAAGTCCTGACTACAGATAAGCTGCATATTTTTAATGCCAGAGAGTTCACCTGAGGATATGGCAGATTCTCCACCACCCAAAGTCTGTAAAACCCACAGTCTAGCTCACCTGAAGGTGTGACTGTATCACTCCACCTTGTTTCATGCACACTGAAAGGTACAAAGGCTCCATCTTTAAAGTATATGGCTGCAGTCTATGGCTACCATAAATCTAAAATATTAGATCCCAGCATTTACTTGCTTCCTCAATTTGCCTCTGCATGAACTTCAGCTTTTTGGTTTTCAATGGCTATGAGCAATGTCTGAAGAATTGAGGGTCACCAAGCCAGGAGCACCGGTCAGAGGGCTCTTCTGTTCAGTGGTGGAGTCAGTTGCTGTGCTCCTCATGCCATTTGGAGTCAGCAGCAGATTTCCAGGCTCACAAATGGAAGATTGTTCCACTTTGAGTGGAGTTTAGCACCCTCCAGATTTCCAAGTCTTTGAAAAGTCTTGTGAATGATCCATCAAATGTATTACATATTAGGAGACATCAAAGGAAACACAACTTTGTAGACCCCCAGAAAACAAAAGGTGCCACAGGTAGTGTCCTACATACAACATAAACATATTTGGCATCTTAAAGAAGAGTGCCAGCTTGTGAATGTGCAGTTGCTGGGGATCTGTCCCAGAGGTTTTCTACATGTTCCCTAGACCAGGAGGTTATACCTCCAAAAGGCCATCATCATTGAACGAGGTCACTGTTCCTGCTAGCCGGATGGATCCCAATGTCACCCGCCTTTGTCTTTCTCCGTGCTCTGTAGGCCTCATCTCAGAACTCGGCAGTCCGACTTCAGAAATCACAATTTTCTGGAGATGCAATATTGAGTCTGTGCAAGAGGGTCAGGTCTGACATGGAACCATGGGATCAATAGTTTTAATTATTGTTGATTGCATATGATCACTGTAAAAGCACCTGATTCAACAGAACATGTTTCCCCACCATTGGGCAATGGCACCATAGGAAAACAGAGTGACCTACCATGATCAAGTGCCGTATCCTTCAGCTATTAAATTGCAACGAAAGCCGAAGCAGCATAGCTCATGAAGGGCCAATCCAAGCCATACAAAAAAAAAAAAAAAAAAGCTTTCAACTCCCCAGAGTGTTCAGCCCATGAACCAAAAGACAGGTAGTAAATGGTGTTTAAATCAATATCACATCCAAGCCGTGGATTTCTTTGGTTTGTTAAAGACCTCAGCGGTCATCAAGAAGCTTTTTACTTTTCTGCCACACTAGGGAAACTGTAAAAGGTGTTGCCATTCTCACTGCCATGCAAACAAACTTTCTTTGAATAGTTCAGGCAGCAAGAAAATAGCAAGAGGTAAGAGACCGATGCCAGTGCTCAGATGGAATAGACCACACTGCGTCTTATTACCGGAATTCACTGAGTTTTGCCAGACTTAAGCGTCTGACAGACCCAGCCTTCAGCTCACTGCTGTCGAGACTCCCCAAATGACCAGTCATTTTGGTGCATGAACTTTATGAGGACTCGCATTCCGTAGGATGCAGTGACTCACACCCAAGGTTCAGCCGGGGTCAGGCCATCAGCGCAAAGGTATGTCTACCCAGAGAGAAATCTTCCCAGTACTTTGCAAATGGCACTGCTGAACAGTTCTTCCTGTAACGCGAGCTTTGGGTTTTGTTCCATGCCCCAGAGACTTAGAAAACAGATTATTATTATATTCCTGTTTGCAACAAGCCTTTTACATACACGAAGCTTGCTGAAGAGATTATTAGGAGACGTACTTTGCAAATGGCACTGCTGAACAGTTCAAACTGAAACTTCTTCCTGTAACGCGAGCTTTGGGTTTTGTTCCATGCCCCAGAGACTTAGAAAACAGATTTCCTGTAACGCGAGCTTTGGGTTTTGTTCCATTCCCCAGAGACTTAGAAAACAGATTATTATATTCCTGTTTGCAACAAGCCTTTTACATACACGAAGCTTGCTGAAGAGATTATTAGGAGACTTACTAAAGAAGCACCAAGCCTGTCAGTCCTTCTCCTCTGGCTGTGCTGTCCGCATCCCTCCCTTCTCCTCTGGACTATTGCTACACATCCTTACTGAGCAGTCACGTTCAAAACTGAATCCAATATGGCATCTGAAATCTTTCTAGTGCCAAAGGAAGGACTACTGCACACCTTGGAAGTTATAACCCTGTTTGCTCACTCTTGTGTAGTGTTGATTTCTCTTTGATCACAAGCAATCCAGGTTGTCGTCGACTGTGATACGACGCTTTGCTGCAGAGCTGCTATTGGCAAATTTTGGTATTGCTGTATTTGTATACACTGAAGTTTGCATCCTTGCACTTGTCCCTAGGAATTTCAGCTTCCCTCTCCCACCCCAGACAGGTTATATAATCCCTCAGTATCATTCTGAATTCAGACCCTGTCCTCCTGTGCTGACAATGCCTCCAAGCTTTATGCCATCTGAAAATTTAATAACCATACTCTCTTTTCTATCATCTAATTCATTAATGAAAACACATGCCAGGATGTGATCCAGAACAGACCTGGCTGAACTCCACATTCTATATCCTTCCTCGGTGACAAAGCACCACTGATAACCTTTCTGATATATTATCAAACCAGCTTTGCACCCTATCGATCATTGTCTCCTCCAGACCACGCTGCAGCGGCTTGCTTATGAGAATGTCACATGCACCCATTTTGAAAATCTTAGTAAGGGTAAGATTTGTGACAGCCTCTTTTCTTTTACTCTTAAAGCCTGTAACACTGTTAAAAGTGGAAATTAGATCATTTCAACACAATTTATTCTTGACAAATCCACACGGGCTACTTGTTCCTTGCTGCTATGTGAAGCAGCTGCTGCTGTGAATTGTTATCTTCCTGGTGCTTACGACATGTGCATTTGCTACAGAATTTTTGCAGGGCTTGAAGGCAGGTATGGATCATTTCCCATCCCTTCTCCCAACAAAAACAAAAACAAAAATGAAAACAGAAACAAAACAACAACCACAAAAAAGCCTTTTAGTGTAGACTATATACATTCTTTACAGCTACCGCGACTTTTTGCCCTTGCACAGACGTGGTGCTGGGTGAAACACCTACCTTTAATGCAACACCGACTTGCTGCTTCAGCCTCAGGAGGAAGATTCAGGGCTGGCAGGACTCCAGCAGAGCCCATTAAAGCACAAGCACAGGAGGCTGGAAGAATTTGGTATGTATCGACTTTTTGCCCTTGCACAGACGTGGTGCTGGGTGAAACACCTACCTTTAATGCAACACCGACTTGCTGCTTCAGCCTCAGGAGGAAGATTCAGGGCTGGCAGGACTCCAGCAGAGCTCATTAAAGCACAAGCACAGGAGGCCGGAAGAATTTGGTATGTACCATGTCATGGCCAGTTCCGATGTGCTCTGAGTGGTCCCACAGTGCTAGTGGAGAGCGACATCTCCTCTTCCAGTTTGAGAAATGTAATTTGAGAAATGTGGGAAAACATTCACTTCCATTTCCCTACCTGGTTGTTGTGCAGAGGACTTCAGCCTGTTTATGAATCGGAGAAAAGGCTGAACCTCTGGGAGAAGGAAATGATGCAAGTCTCGAGGTACCTAAAACTATTTTGGTCTGTCTTGTCAGCTGGGAGCTCTCCTTGACTTCTCTTTCTGCTTCCAGTTTCCAGATTGCTTTCCTTAATCCCCCTTCTCAGACTCAGAATGGTCTGAGTGGCAGTTTCTAAGAGGGCAGAGCGAACCGACAGTCTGGATCCTGCAGTAAGCAGCTTCAGCAGCTCACAGCGTGGGTCTGTGTGAGTTCCCTGGACAGCTAAGTCGACGAGAGGGTATCTGCACCCTTCCACTTGTAGAAAGGGTGTTTCAGATCAGCCCAGACATCTTCTTTTGACTGAGATGAAAGGAGGATTCCTTTTTGTTCTTGACAGTACCGCTGGCTGCTAGGAGGTTGGCCCTTTGCAGTGGGTCTGTACGTTCATGGAAAGAAGAGGAAAAAGAAGTTAACTCATATAGGCTGAATATCCACTGGATGGATGGTGTCTGTGTAGTTTCCACACAGAAAATACTGCTGCACTTCAGCTATTTCTAAACATCCACACAGCAATAACAGCATGGTTCTGAGTCTGGTTACTATTTGCAAAGTGTCCTTTTCAGATGTAAAGCAGGCCTTATCCAGACTGAACAACTGTGATTGGTTCCTAGAGCACTAATAAACGTCAGTTATCCCTTATTTCTATTATTTTTTTTCAACTGTGAGATTCAAGCACTTTGCTCACGGCCTCGATTCCCTCTTCTAGCATTTGGTGATGTCAGGGTTTATGCAACTGCCCTATGGCATATGGGGCTGAGAGGCTGCAGAGCTTCTCTGTAGACCCCTTGTGAGCTAATGTCTATCAAAGACATTCCAAGAAGTTAGGCTTGATGACCCTGCTTGTTCCTTCCGCGTCTGTGCTCTTAGCTCTGTGTATTAGACACTGTTGCTTGTTGGGAACATGCTAAGCTGATGCTTTGTATATCTAGACTGATTCTGTTTGAAATGTTCTTTTTCTATAACTTTTTGTCCTGCTGTTTGTACTGTACAGGCTGCCACCAGTTCTGCACAGTTCTGACACATTCTGCAGTCATACATGTTGGGGTATTTTTAATTTCCTAGAAAACTTTTGGTGATCTGGCTGGATGAGACTACAAAAGAAAATGAAAGTTATATGATGTTGTGGGTATGTGTGCATCTTGATTCCACATCCTCCATTAGCAGAGACGTTAGGCGGATGCCCTGTACAGATCCCAGTTCCTTTCCCTGGTTTAATATTCAAAGCTCTTTGCAGCCTCTTCTGAGTGTCATTCAGGTATTTCTGCAGAAAGAAAGGATAATGACGGACTGACATGATACAGGAAAACCAACATTCGCTTTATTCGAACTAGGTGGATTGTCACTGGAAACAGCTTGTATTTCAGAATGGTAGAAAACGCCTAAGCCAAAACGATCTTCCTCTCTACAGAACAGCACATAGGATATAGTATAATCAATTTTCAAATTGTGCTTTTTCGTTGCAAAAGTCCTACCTTGCCCTCCCCCCAAATCATTTTAAATAAGAATAGTGGTTTATTTCAGAAGTATCGGAAGTTTGACTGTAACTTTTCTTACTGCAAAGAACAGCAACATCTGCATCTTAATTTCTTTTTCTCTCTGTGAACGCTGCATGTATCACGTGTTGGCAAAATATAGACTGTTGTTGCAGAAAAAAAGAAGAACATTTTTTTACCTAATCCCCTGGATAAAAGGAGGATGGCTACAGGCATAAAAGTAAATTGGTGTTTTCAGAGCTGGAGCTGTTGAGATGCAGGATCATTCAGGAGTCCACAAAGACAGATGCCCTCTTACCTCCAGGATCAATTGCAGTCATTAAGTCTCTGGCTCTGATTGCAAAGAGCTCCTCAGGCAAGTGGTCTCAAACCCATCCCCAATAAGAACCCCTTCATGTGCAGCACTGCTGGATATTGCCAGCCTTGTTAGTGCTTCTTGGAGAAGAAACAAGGATCAGAGGGACCCTAGAGGAAAGCTCTTCTCCAGAGGGATTCCCTGCAGGCCCTGCTTCCTAGAGCTGACAGCTGGTTCCTTGAATAGGATGCTCCAAGGTTCAAACTGCTCCCTGGGTAACCTTGCTTACGTATTTCCTCAAAACACTTTCAGCAGTCTTCTGCAGGCACCTCCTAACAAATGGGTCCTGGCTTGACCCTACAGCTGGGGAACTGCTACAGTAATAGGCTGCAGTAATTGTTCAAATTTAATGTCTACAACAGAGAAACTAACCACCTCAGCTAAGGATCCTTGCCCTTCACGTGAATCTGCAGCCAGGCAGGTCCAGAACAAGCCTTCAAGCATTGAGCTGGATATGGCTGAACTAACTGGTCTCTCTTTGAAAAAAATCCAGAGGGTGTAACCTGGTGGAAATGGGGCCTGGAAGCACCGTTCTTTTAGTGCTCATCTGTTGTATGCAGCCTGAGCACCAAGGCTGGAGCTTACAGATGGGTTTGCCTATACGCTTTCCTGGAAAAGAGACTCCCCCACCCCCAAAATTCCCAGCGGAGCTCAGAGCCTCAAAAGCAGGATTGTATTTCGACAGGAACTAGGGCATTAATAACTTGAAACCGAAAAAAGCTCAGGATGCGAGAGAACAAGTGAAAATTGGTACTGGCTCTGGACTGGCAATGCAGTCCTTTATTTGAGATTTGTTGTGTCTCCAGTAATCTTCCAGTAGCTTCTGGGTTCACAACATATGGCACATGGTACCCTCTGGAGTAGTTTCTTTTCATCCCTTATTAGTGCTGGCTGCCTGTCTCCGGAAGAAGAGCCATGCTGGTACGGATCAAGGGTTATCCTGGACCATCTGTGCAGTGTTCACCCTCTAATTAGGGCCATGAAAAGTGGCCTGAGTAAAAATAAGAACAAGGAAAAAACATTTAATACTATCCTCTAGTGTTTTGTCAGTTTTGGAGTATTTATGGTTCAGGAGAGGTCTTAACTGGATGCGGCTTGTCTTCTTAACAGATGATCCCAGGTTCCCTCTTCCAAATATCAGTCCAGGCTGCTCTGAGCCCGCACAAACTTCTTGCACACACACCATCTTTGGCAAGGAGTTTCCTAGGTCTACAGCCCACTTCATAAAGCATCACCTCCTTTAGAGGTCTTCACTGGCCTAACTTCACAGCACTCTGCACAGTCAGACCCCACCCGCCCTCTTTTTGCTGCTTGTCGATATGGGCACCTTCTACCTCTTGCCCATTCCGCAGCCTCCCTCCTGGCCATGTTTCTCCTCTGCTCTTTCCACATGTCATCTTGAAAGCTTTTCTCTTCCAGATGTGTTTAGGTATTCTAAGGATGGCAGAAGCTTCTCCATTCTGGATGATTTTACCTGTCTGGGTTGTTGCATCGTCAGCAAAAGGAAAACAGATGGCCTGCCCTCTTACTGCTCCACCACAGCCTTCAAGAGGAAAACACACGAACAACATGTGAGACACATACAACTGGTCTCACGGAGTTTTAAATTATGGTTTAAGGAACCCTTCTTTTCTTTTCAGCCCCCTCTACTCCAGCACTTCCTTTTCAATTAAAGTAGAACAAGGACCATTTTGGAACAAATACGTTAATTAAAACTAAACATGTTTAGGGCTGAATTACAAGGTCTTTGTGGGAAAAAGGATATTACAGTAATACTAAAAAGAAGAGATGCAGAGTTACCTAGCATGAAGGTACGAGCTAGATCTATAGCTCCACTCACTTCTGCACAACTGCAGCAATTGACTGCACTTGACCTTTAGGGTGAGACTTAGCAAGGAAATATTTGTTATTCCACTCTATTTGCAAGAAACCTATGAAGCAGATCAGTAATACTGCCTTCTTTTCCAGAGAGTTCCCTGAATAGTTCCTTTGATATACAGTCAGAATTCAGAGACCTCAATTTCTTGCTCAACAAACTCTTAGGAAGGGAGAATCTGCCATTGAACGCACTATTTGTTGACATCACAAGCCCATATACTCCTGTTTTCAGATTCTTCCTTGAAGTCCTTCAAGAATTACACTGAGAATCAGCACAAATCCATTTTTCCAGGGAAAAATCTATGGAGCTTGTTAAAATAGGTGGAAATCTGCCTATCCGGGAGGTTAGCATTCTGGCTTTTCTTCCTCCAGCACTTCGTATGACTTGGGAATCAGTTGTAAACTTCACATGAACCTAACCTACCACCAGCGGAGTCCCATCATACACACATCATACAGACTGCGGCAGAGAAATGGATCTTTTCTGCGTTGTTCACTGGCGGGTGCTGCTGGCTAGATATGAAGTCATCGCAGAGTATTTTCTACTGGTTATTCAGTAACCCAGAATTCTTTCAATAATAGATGAGAAGAACATAGATTTAATTTGTGCCGCGTTCATTTTACTCCAGAATTTCAATAGACATATCCCGATATCGCATAAAGCCTGCCAGCGTTATTTTTTAAAGCACAGAGTGGGAACCGCGTTTCTGAGAGCTTTAAGCCCTCGGCTTTGCTGGACCATCACTAGATTACAGTACTGTAACATTTCTAAACAATATCTATCACAGGCCATCAGATGAAGCTCCCATGATGGAAACTGCACTAAGAGAGTGTTGCAAAGCTGCACAGACAGTGTTTTGGGCGTTGATTCAGAACTAGGATAGGAAGGAGCCTCTTGAGGGTAGCATCCAGGTCTTTAAGAAGCTTTTCATGCAGTTAAGTGTAACTCCAGAAGCCAGTTTATGATGCTGGCCACCTTGTATGACCTACGCTGGTATTTCCTACAGAATATGGTCTCTCAGTATTAATGTAGAACACAGGGTTTCTCTTTAATCCTCCATTCACTTGCTGTTGAGTGATATTTACTGAGTAAATCACGAGTGGTTTGGGTTTGGGTTAGTTTGTTGGGTTTTGGGTTTTGTGGGTTTTGTTCATTTTTTTCGGTTTTGGTTTTTTGGGGTTTGGCAGTTGTTTTTGTTTTGTTTTGTTTTGTTTTATGTGATTACTTTGGGCCTTGTCTTTCCATCCTTGCTTACTTTCCTGCTAAGGTAGTCCATGACACTAAGTGACACCAATACTAACATAGGCAGCAGAGTTTCAGACTGGATTTTGTAGCATTTTTTCAGGCATGCTAGCTTTTGAACATGATTAACTTTCCCAAAATGGTGTACAAAATTAAAAGGAGATTTCACAAGACCAGATGTCTTTGCACTTCTGTATTGCTGCTTTTTTTTCATGATGCAAGTGACTTTTATTCAGTGTTCAGTACATAGTATATTGTTGATGCATACACTTGCTACAGATGATAACGCTGCCAGAGATGGCAGGAATCCAAAGCTATGGTATTTTTGTGTGGAGAAATTCTGTAGATAAGTGCCATGAAAACACAAGGCGCGGATACATTGTGTCCTCCTCAGCTTTCAGAGCTGTCTAAGGGCTCAGTAAAGGTAAGTACTTCAGTGACACACTTTCTCCATGCCACAATAACGGAGCAGAAGGAAGACATAAAGTGAAGTGACTGATAAACTCCTTTGTACAGACTTAGTTCGTTCATTCACAGGTGGAAAATAAATTGCCTAGCAAAGCACTTTTGGCCGCCTTTATGCAAAGTTGTTGAGAACCACGCTGGAATTATCACAACAGTAAATATTCTAGTGCATTACGTATCTGCTTCAATAGCTGAAGACGGAAGCACACCCTTGCGCCAGAAATTAAAGTCAGCTTAGTGCAAGACCATGGCCTGTGATCATTCACGTTCACACTTGTCTGCCTGGGCTAATACTAAAGAATTGGAGAAAAGAGTAAGTGGAGAAAAGACATCTAATTGTACAGGGGGTTGCTCTGAAGTCTCTGCTTACTGGACCAAACCTTGAAAAGTCATCAGGTAGTGACATGGTGAAGAAAAGCAAGTGTCACAGGATGGTTGTCCTTACTAAGGGAGAGGAGTGACACATTAGGTTAGATACAGAGGAAGACAAGGCTGATATTACATCGGCTGCTTGATTTAGCTGCTGCTCCCTCACCGATCAGAGGCAAGACTAGATTCTGTATGCTGGCCCACGGTAGCATCTCATTGTATATAGATTTTTCTGTCTGCTGACTGGTTTTAACAAAATCTCTAGAACAACAACAAAATAGAGCAAAGTCAATAAGGCTATGTGCAAGTTATTGAAGAACCTTAAATCCTTGGGGTTAGCAGCACTAGTTTCTATCCATTTTGTTATATTATGGCTGTGGAAGTTGTCCAGGAGCACGACAAAGGCTTTTCAGAAAAGATTGCTTTTATCTGCTTGACAGTCTTCTATTTACAGTTGGCAAATATTGCCCTGGTACAGGTTTATGAGCACACTGCAGGCTTTGGTATTGTGACTCAAGCTAAGCCAGCTGTAGCCATGCAGCAGATTGTACGTGAGGCTTTTTTGCTGGGAGGAGCCATAGAGGATGCAGCAGTTACACTCATCTCAGGAACAGAGCTGCCAGATGCAAGGTCCAATAACGAAGAAGAAACTGTATAATGATTTAAAAAACTAAGCTTAATAATTTGGTTTGTCAATAAATTTAAAAAAACCAAAACAAAACAGGTAAGGTACCCCAAGGCTGTGAGTCCCTTTGCTTCAACATATTCAATGAGAATGATGGGGAAACAGATCCCAAGCAGAAAGTCAACAGTTTGCATCTCAAACTGTGGTCGTTTGCTGACTATACTCACTGCCGAAGATTCAGCTACCTTTGCGCTCTGTCCTGTGCGGTACCTTTCTCGGAGCACCAAAGTGATATTGAACAGATCTGGAGAACTATGACAGTCCAACATGCTGTCCTTAACAGTGCAGTCAATACCAGCTTTTCTATTCCCAGAGGCATTAAGGTGCCCCAACTTTTTCTTTCATACAGACTGGTCCATCATTTCGTACGAGTGAACTGTCAGGTTAGATCCTGGACATGTTCACTGCAAACTTATCCCCCAGGCAAGCACACACTGGGACATGCGGGAGGAGCTTTAAACAGTCGACCACAGTGTCACTGACATCCCATGGAGTCTGTATCTGAGACTGATTGTGAGATCCTTTTGTAGAAGGTATAAGGGAAAATATGGAGAATCACGGCAGTATTTGAGATGTGGATCTTGCATATACCTTGCCCTCAATCTAACATGCCCAAATTTGGGGGGGGAAATACAGGGCTATTTTATTCATGTTGAAATAAAACCGAAATACAGATCACTGGAAGAAACTTCTTTAGGGGCAGATGTGTAAACCTCGCGGGAGTTTGCCAAGGGCCAGACAAAGCCTATGACCACCTGTAGTGTATCTGCATGCTGTGGCTTATTTAAGAACCAAGGAGACAGGAGTTTTTACCCTGCTTGATTATCTCGCTGCTGCACTTTGCCACACAGTGTTTGCATTCATTGAGATTCATCTTCCCTTCCCTGTAGGGAGGTCGCTGCTGCCCTGCGGCAGTCAGGAAGAAAGTTGAGTTGGTCTGCACTGTGCTGCTACTCACTGTAACAACTCTTGGATGCTACTGGTGCGGTTCTTGGCTGTCCCCCTGGACTTGTCTCCACGCCTGCCCCATCTCCAGGACTTCTATGCACTTTCAGGATCTTTCCTCCAGCCAGGAACTTCACCTTCTTCTTTCCAGCCCCCTGTTTCTTCTCAAACTCACCTCTTTTCAAGTCCATGTCTTCTTTCTAGACTGAGAGCCCACAGTTTTCCCAGTCTGAATGGTCTAGGTACAGACGCACAGTAAATGATCAGCCTCCTATCTGGTGGTCCGTTTTCACGCCTCTATTTAAAAGCACTCAGGATGTGTCATTTCTGTTTTGACCAGAGGTTATAAAAATTTACAGCCAGTCTCTACCAGGTGCAAGTAGCAAGTAGCAGGCTTCTGCTTGAGAGTTCACAAACTCAGTTTCAGACATTTACCACAAACACACATGCACCCTATTATCCGCTGTCCATTGGCTTTCACAACTTAAGCTATTTTACCTATGACAGATTTATAATCTGAAAAAACCGTATGCATTACTAGATGAGAAGCATTGTCATTCAGGATAATTAGGCAATCTTAAATTGTTGTCTCCAAAGGCATCACTGGAGTCAGGTGATACATTTATGAAATTTCTGTATGTGGCTTAATGATGAAGTGCCTTCACTTCTTTATATCAAAACCTCCTTACATCTGATACTTTCATAAGCCCATCAGACGTCATTCAAAAACAAACAGCCCTTACTCTTCTTACCTCCAGCATCTTTTTTCCCCTTCTTCTCATTCTAGTCCTTGGACAGAGAAATTACGACGGCTATTGCTTTGCCCAACACAGCTGTGTTTGCTGCTGCAGAGCCGAGGTCTCTGACCATATCACATTCGTTGCTGGGAGGTTGAGCCCAGAGAAGGTCCTGTTGCACCCACACCTGGAGCGCGGAGAACTGGGGCACAAGCAGAAATCTGCTGATTTTGACTTTGATTATAAGCTTCTATAGGCAGGCAGCATAGCATCTCTTTAGTTTGTTATTTCCTTCTATGGGAGTCTTGAAAATGATTAATTAATAATGGTTTTCAATGTATCATGTAAAACCTTTAGAATTTTTTATTTTTTAACTGCCAGATCATTGCGGCGATTGAGGGTGAGACACTTCTGGCACAGAGTGGTTGGTCTCCCTGCCTTGTCTTTACTCTTCGTTGGCAATGGAGGCCAAACCGTGTAGTGTGAAAGTAAACATTTCAAAGTTCATAGCTCAGCAGCTGGTGAGTCACTCCTGAGCCAAGGGGAATGTCAATAAGAAGAGATGCACTGTGAGAGGTGATTAGTTTATGTAGAGAGATTCCGTGATTCATTATCAGGTCTTGCTGCATTTTAATTCAGAAGGTTAGAAAACTGTGTTTGGACCTCACAATTTATAAGGAAAATAACGTATTCTTGTTGAGCGGAAGGTCTTAGCTAAGATCTGCTTGTAGGTATTAACTGTACATGTCTTTCAAGTCATTTATTTGTATCTATGCACTGGTATTAAGAAGATGAGTTTTGTGCCAAGATTCCATTGGAAAGCTGTGGAAATACAGAACAGTGGTCTCTGACCTAAAAAGATACTATCAGTATAGGGCATGAAAAAAAATCCAGGTGTGTGCGGGTGATGGGGAAGTACAAGGGGGAAAAGAGACAATGCAGATCATGTGGAAATCTCTGGAAGAGGGAAGAATTTGAGAAGTAGTCATGTAGGTCACACAGGGGTAACCTGAGAGGAGGTTAGATTAAGTGAGTGGAAGTACACTGGCAGAACTGAAGGACTGACTTTTCATTTATTTAGGCAAGAAAAACCATTTTGTGCTTTTACCAATAAGAGAAAAGAACAGCGAACAGGACTCTCTCCTCAAGAGGAGAAAGATCTGTGTGGTGTTGATTGAAGAAAATGTTTTATTATCATAAGCTGAGCTAGCAGAGCTAGGTAGGGTTAATATTATGCAAGACTTGCCCTCATTTCTGTTACTTGTAACTTTGCCAAACTTTAATTATCCTGGCTGAAAATATTCTTGCTGGGTGTGTGCCTAAGACCGAAGAGTGCGTATGCGTCTCTCTGTGTTGTACTACTTCAGTCATTCTGAAAACTGAGAGCTGAAGAAAGATTTTTTTTTTCCACGTGAAAGAAAAGACACTAGCCTTTTATTTTTTTCTCAAGAGGTTCTAATACACAGAGCAGCTGGAAGTCCGGTTGTTAACCTTAGTGTTAATTTTAATGTGTGTCTTTTGCTGCTGGCTTAAGATATCCAAGTTTGTAAATGTTCTGGAAAATGTTGTAGGAGCAAAAAACTCTCAAGACATGGGCACTCTTGCTCATGCTTCAGCACTGCACAGCATCCCCACATACAATAGCAGCTGCACCTTCCATAGGTTGGGCAGGACCTTCTCTTTGTTGACTCTAGATTATCACGAGGCCTAAGGCCTTTCAGAGTGTCAACATGCATATTAGTTGCGTGGATATTCAACCAATGATCAGTTAACATGCACAACAGGCTCCAGAGAAACCTAGAGGAGAGTAGAGCTATCCAACAGTGAGGAGAGATGAACAGTTCTCTAGGTTTATTGGCTGATGGACCAAATCTCTGTTGGCTTAATGGGAGCTTGGACACCTGCACGTAGACATCTATATGTAGGTACTTGAATTTGGAGTTGAATCCCATCCCTCCCACCTCTGGTAAATGGGAGATGAAGGGTGTTGACAGACAAGAGGGTGTTGACAGAGAATGAGTGTTGACAGCAGGAAGTCTATCATTTGATTTCACAGTTGTTTCCTGTGCAGGCATCATGATGGAGGAGAGGAGATTCTGGCTAAAGCTGACAGTTACAAACCAACAAACCTGAGAGCCAAGTCCAGTGAGTCCAGATACAAGGAGACATGAGACTGGATGAGGCAGAATGACCAGGGGAAAGAGGGGTGGAAAGAAAAGTCAGCTGGAGCAAACAGGGGACAAAGCAGATTCAAACAGAGCCAGTTTCCTTGATCACAGGAAACTAGTTCCTGCATAGGAGGATGTGAGCAGCTTTTTTTCACAAGAAAAGCAAAATAAGGCACAGAGTATACCCTTGTATAACATGCAGCAGAATCAAATTCCTAGGCTTGAGAATATCTGTGTCAACCTCATTTCTTTATAAAATGAGTGACAGATGCAGAAGAAAATAAATTTTAGATTTTTTCATTAAAATCAAAATTAATAAAACATCATCAATCACAAAAAGAAAACAAACCCCAAACCAAACAAAACCCAAATCCAACTACCAAAAACATTAAAAAATCTTGACAAGCCTCTTGTACACTCCCCATAGCCACCAACACACGGTGGTCCCAGCTGGGAATGGTCGTGGGCTGGAGTCATTTTACTGAACCTGTGCTTGCTCATACCTATCGCTGAAGTTTGGGTCACAGGCTGGGAAAAGACACAGCACTGAGCAAGTCATCCACCTTTCCATTGTGTTTACACCCAGAGTAAACCTTTGGTCCATCTACATTGCTTTCTAAATCTTTTGGAAAGAAACTGCTTAATTTGAATTAATTGATTAATTTGAATTATTCCAACACAACAAAGTATGAGAGGATGTTTTGCTGGAATACAGCAAGTCTCATCTAGCATTTCTGGAAGCCTGTAGCACTTACCCAAACTGTAACTCTGGATTGTTTTGCAGGATCCTTCCACTTCAGTGTTTTGAACTCTCTGGGTTTCATCCTTATAGTGAGGAAGTCACTAAGAATTGTTTCAGCTTGTGTTTTTAGACTTGTGCTGTCACCGAGATGGATTTCATAATTAGTATTTCCTAATACCCAGGTCATGGCTCGAGAACCCTCCTGGGTCAGCAGCTGTACAAACACAGACAGGAGGAGCGTTCCATCCTTGTGGACAGCATCCCTTCCCCTCTAATCAAATGTAGTTTTGTTGAAGTCAGGTCAGATTCTGTTGTCAGCTGCCCTGGTGTATATCTAAAGTCACTTTGTTGTTATTTCGACGTAAACTGAGAGCAGAGTATGGAGCAAGGCTTTTTTTCCTTCTAACTAAACGCCCTTCACCAGTGTTGAATTGCGTCCTACAGCAGGAGCACATCGCTGAGCTCTGTGCTTAATCCGTCAGGCGCTGACAGTTAATACTCTAAATGCCAGCAGTGCCAACTGGCAGCCTGTTCCCTGGGTGGGTTCAACCAATTATTACTGTTCTCTTTCTGCTTTGTGCTGTCCCTGACTTCCCAGGCCTTTCTCACTTCATACGTGATTTTACACAAATGTGATAGAACTGTGTGACTCTGTGTAGCAGAGTCACAGAGATGCTCAGCATGGCATAAAGCACCTGCCCACCGCTTTTAGTGTTGTGCAGACTGACCGGATAGGGGTCCTGTACGCTGGAGACACGTGGAGGAAGCCCTGTGTGTGGCTCTCTTCCTCCCTTCCTCTTGCTAAACCTGCTCATGATGTTAGGTTGTTCAGCTAATTGTGAAGGCTCAATAACCCTGTGCTTTAGAGGGGTGTCTGTGCACGAGGACGACATGCCAGCGCGTCAGACAGCACCCCTCAAGGAGACATGCAGGCTCAGCAGAGCCTGGGCACACCAGCGTTTCACACGTATTTGTGAACGTGTTTCCTAAAAACAATCAGATCAACCTGCTGGTTGCTGCTAAGTCCTGGATAAATCCTACCAAATATATTGGATAAAGACAGACCCAAATGGGACAGACTTTTCATGTACTTATTCTGCCCATATATCTTGGCAATATGTTTATTCCATTACAGTAGGAATATCACAGTTCTGTTTCTCTTAACACACCGTGCCGGGCTTAGAGACTTCCAGAGGAACGGCAGGCAGCTCTGCCAGACTGTGCCGTCAAAGAAGGGGATCTGCTTCTTGCTAGGACAGACCTTGCCTTTCTACTTGCCTATTAATAGTTATTTTTCTTTTTGCTTTTTTCTCCCCTCCCCTCCTCTCCCCTCCCCTTGATTCCTTGCCCTACCTTTCAGACAATAATGTACTAAAGCCAATCAGTAAATCAATAAAACTAGTTTTCACCCTTGTTGTTACTCTTGTATGACTCCTGGTTTGCCACTTATTACACCCTTTACCTACTGTGCAACAACTTACAGAGTGTTGTTGATTATGTTTTTAATTTTTAAGATACACAGAATGTCAGATCCAACCGGGTCTACAACGTTTAATGAACAGGGTTGGGGGTTTTCCCCTTTAATACAGTCATATTCTTGGCTTTTCTAACTAGATTGGCAAAAGAACAATTCTAATGAACATAAACTTGTCTGAAGATCATGATCAGATAATCAGATATCCCTGGGATAATTTCCCTGTGCCCTAAGACAGGAATGCAGAAAATCGTGTGGTGGTTGAACTATTCGATGCATCATTTTTAATGCAATATATACAGATGGTTTAAGTACTGATATCTGAACAAAATTGAACTTGGCAGAAGTGTTCTGAAGCCTGAAAAAATACCTGCCTTGTATGGTAACTTCCACTGAAAGGTACTGAGGCCCTCTTTCTCTTAAATGTAAAGGAGAAATAAGGACACCAGGACTGTACTTTGCTTTTACCGGATGGATGAACATTTTTGCACTGGATTGTGCATGATCATTTTCACAAAAAAGTTCCAGTATACTGAGTCTCCATTTCATATCTTCAAGGCATCTGTTCTGTAAGCATTCAGTTACACAACCTGTAGCTGAAGTGGAGTGTACTAATATATTTATCAGTGTTCCACACATTCGACTTCTTAAGGCCTTCACCAAATAGTCATGTTTGTAGGTGCATTTAACTGTGAAGACCACGGATGTTACTCCTCCAGCTCTTCCACACAATGATCTTCTAGAGGTTCCTGGGTATGGCTGAGAGGAATGTTTTAGCATTGATGAATCCTTGTGATTTTACATGAGCTGTATCCAGAAACAACAGCACAAGCGTTTTCCTGAAAAACCGGAACGTGCGTGAATATTCCACCTACAGAGGCGCTGTGTCTCTTTGCCATGCAAATTGCAAACCAAGGGCTCATACCAGACACAGATCTCAGAGCAGCATGAGAATGAACATTTGACACTTCAGAAAACTTAAACTAATTTTTTTCACAGCCAAATGATTTTATTAAATAGTATCCAGAGGTTAGACTGAAGGATTGAAAGTTTATTTTAGAACTGGTCCTAAGTACTATCAGCATGACCTCAAGCATATGTCTTCATCCTAGCTCCTTTTTCCTAGCTTAAAGTAGTGTATCATATACTGCACTGATGAAATAAACCCTGCTGTGACTTCATGTCTTCTATATACATAGCCGCAAAACAGGTTAGGAACTGCCCGATTCAGGTTTTGTCATCAGTCGTTAAAACCTCTCAAGAGTAAAAGTCCTTGCTAGAACTGAATTGTTCTTCACGTGCAGTATCTGGTAGTCTTGTCAATGTGAGTAAAACTGGAACAAGAAACTTTGCATGATAGAGGACCAGAGGACTCAGGATTCATGATGGACACTTTAACTCTACAGATTCTGCTTGACTGTTCTGCATCTGTTCTGGTCCAAATGACCAATTCCAACCCCCTAACATGGGCAAGGACATCTTCCACTAGTCCAGTTTGCTCAAAGTCCCATCCAACCCAACATTGAACACTTCCACAGCTTCTCTGGACTACCCATTCCAGTGCCTAACCACCCTCACAGTGAAAAACTTCTTCCTTACATCTGATCTAGATCTACCCTGTTTCAGTTTAAAGCCATTACCCCTTGTCCTATCACTACAGGCCCTTGTAAAAAGTCCCTCTCCAGTTTTCTTGTAGGCCCCTTTAGGTACTTGAAGGCTGCTATAAAGCCTTCCTGGAGCCTTTTCTTCTCCAGGCTGAACAACCCCAACTCTCTCAGCCTGTCCTCATAGGAGATGTGCTTCAGACGTCTGATCATTTTTGTGGCCCTCTTCTGAACCTGCCCCAAGAGGTTCATGTCTTTCTTGCACTGAGGACTCCAGAACTGAACACAGTACTTGAAATGGAGTCTCACCAGAGAACAACAGAGCAGGGAGAATCACCTCCCTTGACTTGTTGGACTCCTTGGCCTCTTTGATGCAGCCCAGGATGCAGTTGGCTTTCTGAGCTGCAAGTGCACAGTGCCCGGTCATACTGAGCTTCTTGTCAACCAACTCCCCCAAGTCCTTCACTGCAGGGCTGCCCACAATCCCTTCAATCCCCAGCCTGTGCTGATACCAGGGATTGCCCCCATCCTTGGCCTTGTTGAACCTCATGAGATTCACATAGGCCCACTTCTTGAGCCTGTCAAGGTCCCTCTGTATGACATCCTTTCCCTCCAGTGTGTCAAGCACACCACACAGCTTGGAGTTGTTGGCAAACTTGCTGATTGGTGCACTCAGTCTCACTGTCCACATTACCAGCAAAGAAGTTAAACAGTGCTGGTCCCTGTACCGACCCCTGAGGAACACCACTTATTACTGGTCTCCACTCAGACATTGAGCCATTGACTGCAACTCTTCGAGTGAACTGTCCAGCCAATTCCCTATCCACTGAGTGGTCCATCCAATCCACCTATCTCCAACTTAGAGACCAGGATGTCGTGCAGGACAGCATCAAATGTTTTGCACAAGTTCATGACTGAATGAACTGTGACAGCTGAGGGCTCCAATCATGATCTTTGTAGATGGTAATGTATTAAGCTGCTATAGGACCATGACTTGGGGTTCTGACTCTGATTTGAAGAACACTGTATGGAGCACCTTGGTCTGCCATGACCTGTTCTCTCAGAGGGAGATGGTAATATAATCCTGTGTCTGAGCTACATGTAAATTGTAGAACAAAGAAAGGAGAATGAAGGAAGCTGAGGGGGAATTAAAGCTATGGTACCAACCTAGCTGGTGACCTTCTCACCAGTAGCTTAATGATTTTGTCAGCAATTTGCAGGTGTTTGTCAAAACCTAAAGGTGAGACTTCAGTCCCGAGCATCTGAAGGACTTCCTCCAGGTACAATAATTAGAGCAATTTACAGAGGAAACATGTACTGTTCCCTCCCCGGGAACACAGAGATCTCTCCACCCCATGTGACAGCTCAGCTGCACACATCAATGCAGGGCCCAGGCATCATGTTGTTATTTCTTCTCTATTTCTGACTAATTATGTAGGAGAGGCTGTGCTGCACGGAGAACCACATTTCAGGAGAATAGAAACGTAAGAAATCTGGGAACAGGAGATTGGCCTCTCTTAACCGCTCCTATTGGCAAGTGCCAAGCCTTTCCCTTTGGTCTGTCTCAACAGGCAGGAGGCAGCAAGTTTTCTGCCTGTGCCAGCTTTAGACCTTGTTAAACCATTTGCGCTCACTGTTTCCTGTAAACGAGAGTTCCCAAGGGAAACCCCAATCTACACTGTTAGCAGCTAAAACTGGAGGACCTCTTCCACCTCACCAAGTATAGCCTCCTGAAACTACCGAATTTTCCTCCTCTGAAGGTGGTTTTTCATCCTGTTCTCCTCCTCATGTGGGTCATCATGCCAGAAGATGTCTCTCTGAATGTTGCATGTTTTATGTATTGCTTTGATCTTGATAATGGAGGACATGGGTCTATGACTACTCTGAAACCTTCATCTTCAGGCTGATACGGTTTCTAAACGTCTAGTTGTGGAAGACCAGAGAAATCCCTGGTATTGGCTAAGAGGATGAGAATCACCCTGTGTTTTCATTCACACTATAAGCACTCACTTCCTTGAGGGGATTTTTGATCTTACATAATTCTGTTGATGACTGTCACTAAACTCCCTTCGAACACTCAGCAGTAAGAGAAGCTCGCTCATCAGTAACAAGCTCAGGAATTTCGGTGGGGCGCCTTTTTGAGGATTAAATGGCTTTCAGTGGAAATTCAGCCTTTCTATCAAAGTATCTCCTCATTTCAAATATAAGGCAAGAGATTATTGGAACATATTTCAGGGCAGCCTGGAATAGATTGTTCTTGCCCTTATTTAATTTTCACTTGAAAAATAGTCACAGGTTTTCATTTTCCCTTCACCTTCATTTAAACTGGGTGAGTTAAGTCTCTTTATGCTTCTTTCTGATTTCAATCCTTTCAGGTTTTTTTACCACCTGGGCTATGCTCCTTTGTTTCAAACTATTTTAAAACGTCATGACTTCCAGTGCTATGAGATTGAGCAAAATGCTGGCACTACAGACAGCATTAGGAAGATTAGATCAAAACTACCCTTTCATAAGGGGATGTTGTAGACAGAAATATTCATCTCCCCACATTCTGCAAAACACATACATCTTGAACATCACGAGAGGAAGCAATGTAAGATGGCATGTTGCTGTCTCAAATATATAGCCCTGCCAGGCACGTTAAACAAGGAAGCCACACAGAACAGTATTGATCAGCATATCACGAGTTTCACAAGCAGAGCCTGGAACTATGGGTGTGCTGTGGGCAAGCCTGGGAATGTTAATTACAGCCGTGGGGAGAATTATGACGAAAAAGGACCGTGATCAAACATTAGCTCTCTGCAGTAGCAGAACAGTTCAGGTGTTTTCTAGCTGGCTGTAAATGGAACCTGCACTGAACAGGACACAGAGAGGCAACCTGATTAAAAGCTGTGTCCATCTGCAGCAGCTCCACTGAAGTGGAGCTTAATGTGCATCTCAAAGCTGAAACCAGAACAGCCAAGGGAGGAGTCACATCCGTAATACAGCCACTTGCATCCAGATGACTTCCTGAAGCATGAACACGGTGTTGCCACTAAGGCTGTTACGGAGTTTAAAAGGCGCATAGTGGTAGTACCAAATCAAAATACAACTGATCACACAGGAGGAAGAACTAGCCAATGCAGCCAATTCTAAGCTGACCTGTATTTCATGTTCAGATTCAGCTCCCTTATCTGTAGGCATCTCTAAATTTAGGAGTCTAGTCCAAAACAGTTTCTAGAAACTCTCAGTAATCTGTGGCAAGAAAGGAGTAGCTCCAGGGCTTAAAAAAATCCTATGGTAAGACAGGAGTCTAAAACAGTTTGGAAGACTGATGCTCTGGGGCATGTTTATTCTGGCTGAGTTGAGGGTACTGATGGACATAAGCCGACAATGGCACTTTCAGCTGAGAAGGCCACCTGTATCCTGGCTGCATCAAAAGCAGCATGGCCAGCAGGTCAAGGGAGCCGATTCTGCTCCTCTACTCCTCCTTGCTGAGACCTCACCTGGAGAGCTGGGTCCAGCTCTGGAGTCCTCAGCACAAGAAGGACATGAACCTGATGTAGCGAGTAGAGAGAAGGGCCACAGAAATGATTAGAGGGCTGGAACACCTCTCCTGTGAAGAAAGGCTGAGAGAATGAGGGTTGTCCAGCCTGGAGAAGTGAAGCCTCCAGGGAGACCTTACTGCAGCTTTTTAGTACTGAAAGGGGCCTGTAGGAAAGACGGGGACAATCTTTTTAGCAGGGCCTGTTGTGATAGGACAAGAGATGATAGTTTTAAAGTAAAAGAGGGGAGATTTAGATTTGATATAAGGAAGAAGTGTTTTACCATGAAGGTGGTGACAGACTGAAACGTTGCCCCGTGAGGTGGTAGCTGTCCCATCCCTGAAAACACTCCAGGTCGGGTTGGACAGGGCTCTGAGCAACCTGCTCTAGTTGAAGCTGTCCCTGCTCACTGCAGGGGAGTTGAACTGGCTAACCTTTGAAGGTCCCTTCCAACCCAAAACATTCTAGGATTCTATGGCTCCAGCCACCATGAGTTTAGATTTTAGAGCCAACTTTCTGGATTAGCTGTTTTTAATTACAATGCTCTCCACAATTCAGGTTGGTGTGGTGGGCCCTAGCCTACACTAGCCTACCTGGTCTGCTCGGGCAGCAAGAGCTGTTAGTGACGCAGTCCATTTCAGTACTCACGTCCAGGAGAAAGGAGCTGGAATATGGGACCGGAAAGGACCTTCTAAGTTACAGAATCCAACCTGTGCTGTTTCATCCATACGGCAAGTGTTTCCCCTACTGCTTGATTAAAGGATGATTTAGTAGTTTACCACTTTGTCTCTAGGAAGCCGCCTTCCAATTTTCAATTTTTTTTTCATAGAATCATAGAATACCAGGGTGCAAGAGACCTCCAGGATCATCTGGTGCAACCTCTCTTGTCAAAAGCACAGTCTGGACAAGATGGTCCAGCACCCTGTACAGCTGAATCTTAAAAGTGTCCAGCGTTGGGGAACCCACCACTGCCCTGAGGAGATCATTCCAATGGCTGATAGTTCTCATTGTGAACAAGTTTCCTATTGTGTCCAATTGGAATTTCCCCAGGATCCACTTACACCCGTTACCCCTCCTCTGTTCCATGTGGCTCCCCATAAAAAGGGAGTCGCCATCTTTGTAGCCACCTTTTAAATACTGGAACATGTTGATAAGGTTTTCCCTAAGCTTTCTTTTCTCAAGGTTGAACATTTTCTCTCAGCCTTTCCTCTTATGGCAGCTTCCCAGTCCTTGGATCATCTTTGTGACCCTTCTCCGGACCCCCTCCAGCCTGTCCACATCTTTTTTTTTTTTTTGTGCAATTTTCCTCTGTATAGAGCTTGCTTAATAACTAAGATATGAGCTGAGATTGTCACTCGGTTGAAGGAGCTTTTTCCTAATTCTGCCATCTTCTCTCTGCTTAGCCTGTTCTGTGCTTGGCTCTTGTAGGACAGGCTTTCTCCTAAGCAGAGTGACTGTACTGCCTTCACATCTGCTCGGAATCCTTCTGTAACATGGAAGACAAGAATGCTGAAGCATGTAGGTGCAGAACATTACCCAGCCCAGTGAACAAGCTGGTATCGAACAAAGAGAGAGGACTTGAGAAAACGCGTGTCCATTTACACTCCTCTGGCCCCAACCCTCCTCTCAGAAGTCACACACAGATCAAGGATGTTAATAAGGAAGAAGAAGCCAAAAAGAGAGAATAACGATCCAAGGAGGTAATGATTTTTTCTTTGGCCAGGAGGGCAACTCTGACTAAAATGTTTCCAGAGTGCCTACAATGAAAAAGAGGGTGATATTTCAGTTTTAGACAAAGCTAGCAACTATGTTTTGTGGTCTTCTGCATTAAATTTTGTGATGAGTTCATGTCCTTGAGAAGTGATGACAAGCCCTAGATGCAATGGCACTCTGCCATAGGGCAGTCACAGCATGTCAGCTGTCTGCAGAGGGAATTTGTGCGGAAGGGCAGGGGTCCTTGCTACCTGTCATTTCTGAAAAAAACAAGAAAGGTGATAATCAGGCCTATTCAGGAGGTCTGGGCAAGCATCACTTATCTTTTACACAGGCTGCTGGGAAGTTTTTATTAGAAACAGATTTAGTTCATGACTAATCTGAACCATATTTAAACCATGACCTCACTCATTCATTAACTTCCATCTCCATAGGATGCACTGGAGTGAGGAAAACGATCCGTGTGCTTTGTCTTCACATCGCTTCTTTACATCTGCTGCCTTTTTCCATGAACACTATCAGCCTCTAAACAAAAATTACTAGACCTAGAAAGAAAGCACAACTGTAAATCTGAGCCTTGTGGGGCCATAGCATAATACTTCCTCTGGAAACATTTCTTTTCCTTTTAGGTGTAATAATGCAGGAATTTAACATGATAAACAAGAAAGAAAACTCTTATTGATTTATACAACGCTGTAAAAGCATAACCAAAAAGTTAAAAGTTATCCCTGAAGTGCATTTTAAAGGTTGTGCACTCCATAACAAATGGATTTTCAAGTAAAAGTATGGAAAAATGAATTAATTTAAAGTTTGCTCATGGTACCTGAAATAGAAATGCATAAATGTAAAAGCAGAGAAAGGAAAAGGTTATGCAGGCACTTCAGTGCTGTGGAGAAAAGGAATCAATCAGAAATGGCTATATCCACAAAACCAGCCTTTTGTTACAGATTGATGAATTTACAGAAATTTTTATGCTTAGATTGCTTTGGCAACTGTAAAAATTAAAGATTTAGTAAAAGTCCAGATTCATACTTTAAGATTTCAGACACTTAGCTGAAACCACTGTATGCTTCTGTTTGGCAAATATTTATCGCGTGCTGAGGTCCGAGTCCCTGTCTGGGGGACTCTGGCTCTCCTCTGTGGCCACCCAGGCTTCTGAGAGAGAGGATGGGTACATGTTTTTCTGCTTAATGGATTGAGTCTGGTCCTCAGCATTACTCTGGATATTGGCTTTTCAGAGTTCACACAGTGATCCCAGATATGAAGATATCTGCTGTGAACTGAAAATATGCATCTGAAAAGGCAAAGTTTGTTCATTTCAAGACTTGGTATACAGGCAGCTCAAATAATGTGCATATGTATTATCAGATTCTTGAAATCACAAGTTTCCTAATGCCGATGGAGCCACTCGAGCCATTTATAAAGGAAAAAAAATTAATTTTGGTAATGATATTTGCTATCTTTCAAATAATGCATTTTGCTTTATCTATTGGGCTTGAAGCACAGCAATAACAGTTGAATTGGACAATGATTATGACCCCCTGTGTTATTACAACACTGCAGATGTCTCTACGGCTCAAGAACTGTGGCATATGGGGTGGTTTTCCTTCCTCATCATGTGAGGGCATTCCATAGCATCAGTGAGGAGCAGCAGAGTCCCAGTATGCTTCTGGTAGGCATTTCATAGAGCTGGGTCCCTACTCTGGCAACACCCTGACTTCACATCAGAGCAAGAGGTGGATGTCATCCCTTGAAAGAAAGCTGGGAGCAATACTGTGTTTCATTTAACTCCTTAGTGTTAAGGCTGATGGAAGTACAGCAGAAATGGGTTTTGTTGTGCGGAACTAATGAGCCAGCTAAATGGGATGGGGGGGGATAAATTATAAAACTGCTTAAAGGGTCTTGTTTCTGATATGTGGAGGAAGATTAAATGATCAAAGGGAGATGACTGAGAACGGCATGCTCAGCCTAGCTTCAGCCAGGTGAATGACCCAAACAAAAGCTGTGATAACCAAAGAGCAGAAAATAGACGAACAGAGGAGAGGGTTTCATCTGTGTGCACAGTAAAGTAGGGGAAACACCATCTGAGAGCGTTTTGTTAAAGAACTTAAAACAAAGGAGGGACCAATTTCTATCCTGGCTAAAATTAAAAGGCAACAAACCTATATAACAAGCAGCTGAGTGCAGTTCTGCTGTAGAGGAAGGATGGAAAGAACGATCTGATCAAAATAAGATCATGAGTCTAGATGGGATAATTCTGAAAAATGAGTGGTAATCAGCCTTGTGGGATAAAAGATTGATAAAGCATGCTTCCTAATGCCATCTCCAGCTTTTCTGGTGCACAGCTGAGAAGCTGCTTTCATTCCCACATGCACAGGAGAGTCACATATAATAATTAACTAGCCAGTAAACACCACATCAAATGGGCAGTAACACAAACTACTCTTAATAGGAGCAATTAGGAATGACGGAACAATAATTTCACTCTCCTCAGATATAAATTGTCAAGTATAGAAGCTGCTTGAAATAAATCATATAGGCAGAGGGACCAGCTCTGGAAAACCAGTAGAGAGACAAGGGGACAGAAGGACTTTGGTAAGTAAGCCTTGCTAAACGCTTGCTTTAGTGTAGCTACTCGGCAAATCTGTGCTCAACTGCCTTTACTCTGGAAGTACCAAGGTTGCAGACAGTGAGTTCCCAGAGGTAAATTCCTCAGACACTCACCACTCTGCTCGTCAGTGTGTTTAGAAGTTCCTCCGTTTTGGAAATCCTGATTTGTCATATGTCTATGCAGATAAAGTCTCTCACGGTGTATCTCCAGTCTGGAGGAAGTCTTGGAGCATCCCTTGCAGATATGGCCTGGAGCAGGACATGGAAAGATACATCCTCTCATCCAACGGATCAAACCTCCTCCTGGAGGTTTGGGAAATTTAAGTCCTTCTTCTGCCTGAAAGGAACATAGAACCACAACTCCAAATCTAAGGCCAAGACATGAAACACTTGATCTGAGGACATTCACAAGAGCACCAGGGAGTAGCCCACCTCCAGTTCATTGAAGTGCTGTCACTTCGGTTTAAATAGCGATATATTCTTCAGGTTAGGAGAAAGACAGTGTGATTGTTTTCTCAAAGGTAAACCTCCCCTCGGGACGAAAAAGGGAAAACACTTTCAGTCTTTGCTTCACTGAGCACTGAAGGAAGGAAATATAAATCAATGAAATGTTGGGGGCAGCTGGGGGAAAGGTCTGTGTAGTCACTGAGTTCACATAATATTTTCTAGACTCTCAATTCCCAAGTAGTCCAACTTCAACATGAGGTGCATGCTGGCTCCTAAACCGC
>NW_010391240.1:0-21717 GCF_000710305.1 Buceros rhinoceros silvestris | reverse complement strand
CGCTCTTAGTATTTCATAGAACAAAACCCTTTGGGCTGACTGAGGGGAGGAGGTGTGCATTGAGATCAACATGAGCAGGGCAAGGGACCTGATCTTGAGAGTCTACCGTGCCATTGTGAATAGTTTGTTAACTGAATTTTTGGATGAAAAACATAGCTGTGGCTGTTCTAGCTGTGCTTTGAAAGGAGCCTGGGTAGAGGAAATATGGTTCTGGAGTGCTTACGTTTCCCTTATGCTTTCCCCATGCAAAACTCTTTGGTAATCTGGAACACAGATTTCTATCTTACGGGTCCTCTTCTGAGACAGACATGATCTAGACCCTCAGGTACTCTGACCTCCCAAAGCAAAAACACGTACACTGGGTACACTGTATGCAGGAAGTTAAGTGTCTGGAGTGACTACTGTCAAATCTGGTGCTTCATGGATAAAACAGAAACTAAAGAAGGACTTTGCAGCTCCTAATTTTGAGGGCTCTCATCCTGAAATCCTGTTGACTCACAGTAGAGCATATGCAAGCACTGTGCATCCTGATGGGAATTACATTATGAATGTATCTTACATCCAACAAAATGCGGATGTATAGTTGGAAGGAAACACCTGGGCCATCCAGCACAATCCAACCTTCTGTGAACACCAGGAAAGACCACATCAGTGTTGTCTTTAGATGAGTCTACAGAAGGTTTGTTGCATATATGTAGTTGCTCTGATACACGTGTGTGGTTGCTCTGATACATGTGTGTGTAAACACATGTGGTTGCAACTGATAAACAAAGGTACTGGTGCCTGAAGACTGTGTGTGAAAGAAAGTGATCAGGGATGGTTTTGTTACCTTGAGCTCTGGCAGTAGGAGGGAATTTGTTGTTGGAAAATACAACAAATGGGTGACCCTAGCAACAGCTCCTAGTTAATTACGGGTCTGGTTAGGCACGCCTCAGCCATCAAAAAGATGATCACAGATCAGCATCTCTGATCGACAGCCATTGAGGTCTCTAGCCCAGATCCACAAAGCACTCAGTAGACGTGAAGTGTCTGCTCTTCTCTGAGGGCCATGGATCACGACGGTAGGATACATGAAGGCAAGCTGGCCTATTGTAGATCTGAAGGATTTCTGTCCTCTGAAAAGAAAGTCAAAACACATCTGACCCCCACCCTGCAAAGCATGTGCCAAGATGGATCCCATCTAACTTACGGTAAAGGAATCAACTGCAGGGGACATTCTTGAAAAAAAAAAAAAAGAAAAATGTAAGCAAAAGGAAGCCATGCGTGGTCTGGAAGTCATTCTGGAGTGGGGCACAAGCCTCCCGTTTCTATTGCTGTAGTGTAACATGCTTCGCTCCCCTCCACTGCCATGTCAGTGATGTGTACGATTTTAGCTCTCTCTTACTTGTGTCTGCAGTAGGCTCAAGCCCATGGATTAGTGGGTTAGATAGTGCAGGATTATTGACTGAAATATGACAAAGCTGACCAACCAGACCTACCAACGAAGCACACCACTTTATTTTAAAGTTTGATCTTTATAAAGTTTATTCTGATAGCAGCTAGAAGAGGAATCCACTTCAAGTTTCAGAAGTTACCTGCATTCAAGTCTGTATGTTCCACTTGGGTTTCTAATTTTTGCAATAACCTAGCTGCAGGCATTTTTTTCTCCTAACAGGAAATGAGTTGGTAGTTCTACCTTTGGGCATGCAATTGATTTCTCATCTTACTGGAGTTCCTATCAACCTGTGCTAATTGGCACCGTAAGCAGTCAAATTAAAGATGGAGGAGGCTTATTCTGTCACTGCTGGAAGAAGTTTCTCCAGAATAAGACTGGACCATGCTGGTAGAGCAGCACGATCATGGTAGGCTTTACAACGCCTGTGCTGTAATTGTTTTGAAGAGGTACGAGGTGGGTCCGCAGGGATTCAGTATATTACAGTTTGCCCTGCCCTTATTTCACTTCAATCTGTTTCAAGGGATTATTGATCAGAATGTTGAAGTCATTAGCCTCAGCATTTAACTGAGGATCTGAAGAAGTACATTTAAGCAGGCATCGCCCAGTCAAAGACACGTGTGAGACGGAAACCATTACTGGACTTCCCAAGAGTTGATCCAGTAAAAGATAATACCTCTACTCTAAGTCCCTGGTTCCTGCACGTCACACTTTATTTCTTACATACAGTCATGTCTCCATTGTGAGCCACTCTGAAAGTTTGGTGGTGTTTTTTTTTTTTTTTTTTACCAAGTCAGTAGCAAGCTGATGGAAAACCAGAAGGTGTTAAGTTCTAAAGAGAAGCTTGGAATTATTGTATCAGAGAGGACAACCGGAGATAATTGATATAATTTATCTTCTGCTCTGTAGTTTGGGCTGATAAATAGTCACACAGAATTCCTCTTGGAGATACGCTCTGAAGTAGTAAGTAGAAATGTGTCCTTCGGCACCTGCAGTTCTCGGATACTCTGGGCACAAGGAGAGCGTGGTTTAGGGCTGAGAAATTCCAGTTAGCCTGAGAGAAGCAGAGGCCCAGCCCCACTCATTTGAAACCATAGGGTAGGATTGAAGTGTCAGAATTAACGATTGGAAGATGTGAATAATGGGCTCTGTGAGCTGGGATTCATCCATACCCCTTACTATTTGGGGATTCTCTAAGCCCTACAGCATGATATTTAACATCCCTTCTCAATATTTTGATAGGGTGAATTATTTTAATTCAAAATATTAATCAATAAAAATAACTGTGGATAGTCCTGATATGTACATAAATGTTCTATCCCATTTAGAATTCTGCTATTTTTTGGCCTCATCCCCATCCTAAAGCAATTAATTACAATTTAATCACATGGTGAGTTAGGAATGACATTCCTTTGATCTGCCTTTCATTCCTCACCTCTGAATTTCTTTGAACATCTATCTGGACTCATGAGAAAGAATCTTTTCCAGAGCATTCATTAACTTATACTCTTTTACCACATCCCATCCTAGACATCTGCTTTCTAAAATACATAATTGCAGCATTTCTGAGGTTAGAATTCAGAGTAGTCTACAACATCCTCTGAAAAATGGATCATTTGTCCTTGGGGACTTTTTCCCATGAACAGCAGCTCCTACATATAATATGTTACATACATGATACGCTCCATTCAGCAGTGGCCTACTACACATACGTGAACGCTACTGTAATTTATTATCTCCATGTTTCTCACTCATCTGGGTCATTCCATTGAAAGCAGGATATAGACATACGGACTGATCGCAACACTGAGGCTCAGATTCTCTCCCGGCTTAGGTGTTGGATCTTGTTGCCTGCTTCATCTTGCCTAATCTGTTCACTACAATTTGTCACATCTCAGATTTCTCGAAGTGCAGAAGTGTGAACGTTCTGGTTATTTGTTTGTGTCTGGTGACCTTCTCTTATGTGGAGCTCCATATCATAGCGGTGCCTCACCAAAACCCCCCAAACCAACCAAATGACCAATCAAAAAAAAAAAACCTTAAGCAGATCATGTGATTTAACTCTTTTCCTCCTTCCTGACTCTGCTCCCGTATTATTGGAAAACCCCAAATTAAAGCCCATGACCCCAGAATGACCTTTAAAACAAGTGTAAAATCCATCACCTCACTTGAGCTCTCCTATTACGTTGGTGAAGGTTTGAATCTCTTTGCCGGAGTGGTAAACTAATCTCAGCTATTCCCAGCTAATCCGGGACTGCTGGACAGCAGAATGACAATATTCCTGCACCTAAGGGATACAGAGCACTAGTGATGTGCATTTCTCTGAAAGCAGACGGTGTGCTGCTGAGGGAATAAAAAATGAGATGGTGACACGCATGGTTGCTCTCCCTAAAACACAGAGAGCTCTTTCACGCTCTTTCTGGGTCTTGTGTAAGATAAAGAGCCATGCTTCAGCTCTCAATTATGCAGATAATGCTCAGATAATTGGGAGTCTGAGACCTTGCTTAATGAAATTAAGGTGGAGATAACTGCCTATAAATATACTTGGAAGAAAAGAAAGGTAGCACCTCAGAGGGAACAGAGGTATTTAAGCTAAATAATAACAGACTCAGTAAATAAGTTTTGATGGTAAGAAGGATTTTATTTTTTTTTGAACCAAAGAAATGCCATATAGGTAAACCCCTCTGAAGTGACTCAGAAGAAGATAGTAAGGAATAAATTAAATCCTGAAAAGGGATAAAAATTAATGGGTTCATCTTGGGTGTCTGTCCTTCTGCTTCTGAAAAAAACAAACCAAAATCAATTTCTTTCTGTATGACTTAAACTTGAAAAGCCGGGGCGGGGATGATGGGTAGGGGACAGGAACCCTTGGAAATTGTTTTGGGAGTAAAAATAGAAAGAAGAACTGAAGGTTAAAAAAAGAAAAATGTTTTAAATGTGATTCTTTGGAAATATGATCTGCCCTCTCAGCAGGGAGCAGAAAGGAAAAGCTCAGCACCCGTGGTCAAAAAATGCAGCAGAAACTCAACAAAGGGCAGGTCCTGACATGTGGCGGTTGTGCGGCGATAGGCACAGAGGGCAAGAGGGTGCATCAGGAAAAGTCACATTGCACTGGAACAGAGCAGCTGATACCATCGACCTTTGCTCGCCACCTCGTTAACACCGGCAGGTTCTTGCTAGGTGTTGTCTTATTTCAGGCTGGAGAGAAGGGCTGGACACAGCCCCGTCACCATGGTGCTATTTTTATCCATAACAGAAGATTTCTGGCTCGGAAAGGACTTCAAATGGCAAAAAAGTAGTACATTCCTTTGATTTTAGGAAAGACTCACAGCACCTCTTTGCATTCAGATGCAACGAGCGAGATTTATGGTTGTTTTATTCCCCAGTACAGCTGTATGGTGCAAGCGAAAACACACAAAATACTGTAAAAGACACAAAAAGCCTGCTGTGTTGTTTTGTTTGGTTGTTCCATTTCAACGGAATTAATCATGTATAATCCCAACTTCAGTTACTGGACTCTCAATTTCCAAACATCAGGCCTGAAATATAAACTGAAAAGAAAATAGTTCTGTTCCAGACAAAAAAAAAAAAAAAAAGGAAAAAAAAATCACTTAGATGACATTTTTCCAGGTCTTATTCAGGCTGACAATCATAATGATCACCTCTATGTTACAGCAGAACCTCACGATCACAAAGTGTAGTTATCTGCATCAATTTTATTCAGCTGCTGCCTCCATTGTTCTGCTCTTGCAAACGCTAGTGTAATAAATGCACGTGTCTCTAAAGGGATTGCTGCTTCTCTTGCCAACACACTTCCTTTCAGAGGAAACAAACAAACCCCAAACTTCAATATTATACATATAAACTCTATGCTTTAACATGACCCACCGCTTGCTGTGAGACAAGCTCACCTACCGCTGACGGCGATGCTGTGGGCGTAGATGAATATGTATGCACATGTTTGGGAGCTTAGTCCTTCCCACTGCTTAACATAATCTACACTGTGGTGGAGCTTCTCCTGTAAACACTCTGCCTTTCAAGGCATGTGTCTTTATTTTTAAAAGATACCACCCAGAGGAGCGGGCTCACTGAAACTGGTAAGTTATTCGAACTAAGAGAGTGAAGATAGAGAAAAACCGATTTAGAAAGAAATAAAAGAATTATTTTGCAATGGAAAAGGATTGAAGGGTAAAGTAAGGGTTGGAAATAGACGTTGGAGATCAATACTGTTCTCTGCGCAGGAAGACATTTGAAATCTCCTAGCTGTCTGTCAGCCTTGACATTAGCTCATTGTTGTGCAAAACTTTGGTTATTTTCTTCCTATAATTGAAATGCATTGAAGACTCATTGAATGAGGTGTCAAGATCAGCTGTCAAAAACCGACTGTAAGGAGGTGAAATACCATATAATCTGCAGCTTCGTTAGCAGTATTGTCTTCCCCATGTCGACGGCATTCTGTTGGCACCATCATATGGGTTTAGTTATTTGATAGAGGCAAAGGCAACAGTTTAAGATATTTCCTGATAAAATAAGGGAAAGCCATGTTGCATGGAGCATCCAAAAAGGTATTTCTGTGCTGCAGGTGGAAATTGGGATGTTAGTCCCTGAGCTTCTCTTGAGGATCTTGGAATATTAGCATCCATAATGAAGTGTGATGTAACAAAAACCTTGCTGAAACAACTTTATTATTTGTTGATCGCCCAGCTTGACTTTCCAGTTCAGTGGCTTGTGTAAAGTTCTCCTGCAAGTTATGGATTTGTATCAGTCCAATCACAGAAATGAAATTAGGCTTTCTAATAAGAGACTACTCTGACTCCTGACTTTCATTTTTTATTTCCCGGGTAAAATATCTGTCTGTTTGCTGCTTCTAGAGCAGCAGAAGCTGTTCCTGAAAGCAGCTGGGAAAGGAGGATTGCTGTAGTGGTAGATGGGCAGAGTTACCCTGATCTCAAGACATGATGCAGTCTTCTCTGCTTTGGATTGACTTGTTTGGGTCAATTAATGGGTTCAGCTGCTCAGGCGAGTTTGACTGTTAGGGATGAGAAAGTTCAGGAACATGGTTTTATTTATTTATTTTTCTTTTTTAAGGATAAAAAGAAATTGAGAGCAAGATGGAAGGGATGGGGTGGGGGAAGATCTAAGATAAAATTACTGTTGAGCTCCAACCCTTTGGGAAAGGATGGTCAGCAGTGAAGGAGGAGTCTATTTGGAAAGCTTGTGAGTGATAAGGGACATTGCACGTTTCAGAGGTTCCTGCAGGGTGCGACTCCAATGTACGGTGCAATTGCAGAAAGTTTGGGTTTAGACCAGCTAAAAAAGGACTAAATTAACTGTTCACCAGTTGAACACCACCAAGGAGGACTAAGGGAGAGGAAGACCTCCAAGCAGAGTGCTGGTTGTGAACTTGCTGAGGAGAACTACTGAAGAGATAAGGGAAGACTAAACACACAGGCATGGCTATCTGTGAAAGTGTGGGCTGTTTGTTTTGGTGGTTGGGTTTTTCCATGGCTTATTTGAATTTCCTGGAGTGATGCTGGGAGAATAACGTGGCACGCCGTCCTGGAAGTAAGGCAGAATCATTTTCAGAAACAGAAGTTGTGGACAGCCACTTTGTTTGTTGAACAGGCTGGTTGTTTCAGCAATGCTCACGAAGGAACAGGATGCGGGCAGAGTCCTGGAAGTAAGGCAGAATCATTTTCAGAAACAGAAGTTGTGGACAGCCACTTTGTTTGTTGAACAGGCTGGTTGTTTCAGCAATGCTCACGAAGGAACAGGATGCGGGCAGAGGGGGGGGCGCCATCCATAACAGACTGTTAAAATATTGTGTTTTTGTTGTGAAGGGATGAGTAAGATGACAAACTCTTCTGCCAGGGAAAGCAGCTGCCTACGTTCCCTGGAGCAGAATGACTAAACTTTACATCCTGTTTGACTCACCTGAAGTCTCGCTCTCCACGGAGCTTTTTTATGCCATTTTTCTACCTTAACCGGAGTTTAGTGGTTCACTCATTCTGGGTGACCTCCTTTCCATCGCGTACTCAGGTAACTTCTTCCACAGATCCTTCAAAATGCATTGCTGTGGTTTTCTGGGCTTGGCAAGATATTGCACACCTCCTTCTAATCACGGGCAGTTCCAGGCAGGACTTGCTGGAGTGTTAGCATTGTTTTAAACACAGCGAAATGTGGTGTGTGAAAGGAGAGACTTCAAATGACATTTGAACTGATGAATGTTTTGAATGTTTATTGACGTTACACTCCACTGAAATTACCAGAGATGAAGGCATATGGTAAGAGGGAGTGAGCGAAGGTAGAAGGTTGCGGGTGTTCTGCTGGTTGTCTGCACATTTCCCCTTTGAGATGTCCATTAGGAGGGGGCTGGGATGCTCTAGCAGTTCTGATCTTGCTTTGCTACTTCTAACCTTCCCTGCTAGGTACTCTTTAGCTCTGCTGTCTCTCCTGCTGGTATTTATTTACAGACTCATTAAATACTGGTTTCCATAGTTAGTTTAATTAGGGACTGCTCAGCTCTGATAAAAGATTGTATTAAAGCTTATATAATCCCTGCCTGGCTTATTTGTTTGCAGACTAATTCTCCAGCCACGTTAACTTAATAAGACGCCTTTTAATATTCTGCTCTGACCTGTGTTTCTGTGATCCTAGTGAAAGCTTTGCCGCGAAACTTGGCCAGCCTGTAGGCAAAGGAGATGCTTCAAGGCCCTGATTTTTGCACTTGTTTCAGACCTTCTCAGCTTCACAGTAGCACTTGAGAGCAGTAGAACAGCTCCTGAAATAGAAAGGTCTAGGCTCTTGCTAGAGATGGGGCATAATCTAAGCACTTGGTTAATAGTAATTTGACTCTGGATATGCACTAGATAGGATTTACGGGATGAGATCCCGGTGTCTGAAGACTATTTATTGACTCCAATAGTGCCAGATACCACTTGCTCTCAGGGCCCTAACTTGTGTGCTAAATGCTCTGATGCCTGAGCTATTCACACAATATTGAGACATGTAACTCAAGACCCGCTGGAGACCTGGTCTCTTCTGGAGTAGGACCTGGAGGCTAGCAGGGAAGCCTGGAGCATCTCAAATGGCACCAGACATCTTGATTTAGGCAGCTGAATCCCACCATGGGTGAGAACCTGGCTGATGTAAAAGCATGTCCTCTTCTGCCATGGGAGAATCTTGTATTGAAGCATATTCTATCTACATTTAACAGCTTGTATTTTAGATCACATACACCATGGAGAACAGTGGTTTTGGTGCCTGGCAGTTCTTGCTGCTATAATAGTGACTAACAACCAACACAGTTCTTCTGGAAACACAAAAACCAATTAAGCCACAAAGTTTCAGCACTTCGAGCAAAGACGGAAATGTGTCAGATTTTCGTGTTATTTGATATTTCTGTGCACGCCTTTTTAATTGCAAATAACAAGCAGTGATATAATCAGAAGACTATGTAAAATTTTTTTTCTATCCAAATTTTCAGAAAGCAAAATCACAAACAGATGGAAAATAATCTGAACAAGGTAGGGGAAGCAGCTGAAACCCTGTGGGGGGTTTTGTTAGGAGGCTTTTCCCAGGCGCTGTACTTTCAGATGCTTCCTTGCATAAGCATCTTGTAACACAAGGCTGGGCTGTGTTGTCATGGAGACTTTCAGGGTATCTCATCATTTTGCTAGAAAAGACAAATTTCAGAGTGGCTGTCACAGTATTAATTCAGTCACAGGACCCGACTTCCCACTGGTACTACCCCTTCAGTCCTCATTCTTGTTGCCACTAAATCTTTTCACGGCATTGCAGAGCGTAAGGGTGGTGGCGCGTTCTCTCATGAAGCTGTCTCCAGGTGGATTCACTGGGTGCAGTGCAATAACTTAGTAGGAAGAGAGATTTATGGCCAGGGTGAGAAAAGCGTGCAGGAAGGCTTCAGTTTCGTGAAGGGAGAAATCTGTGCTTCCATCATCAGAAACCTTGTTTACTCTTCGCTCTGTCATGTGGCACCGACCGCCCGGAGCCTGGAGAAAAACCATCTCATTGCTGCTTATGTGATGTCTAAGATAAAACCTGAATAACACCATTATTCCTCTCTGGGATGATTCCAGATTCTGTGCCGTGTACTGACAGAGCCCCGGCTGACACTGGAAATGCTGAATTTGAATGCAAAATGAGTGGTGTGTGTTAGGCTTGCTCCGCTCTCACAGACTTGCAATACAGAGATAAAATTGCCTAGCATGGTGCCTAGCGTTAGGAAAGCTTCGGACCTCCGGGGCCAGGGGTCTTATACGCACACAGGTATTTACCTCTCCTTCAGATGTGATTTACCCTGCAGTTACATAGCAAAACAGATACAACTCCTGGTGTCTGCAGAGCTGTCCTCAGGCAGCTGCCCACCTAAAAGAGTTTAAGAGAAAATCTATGTCTAACTGTTGCAAGCAGTTTCCAAACGTGGTTTTTGCTCTGACTTGTCTCTCAACCTTCCAGCCACCTTCAGCTCAAGTTTGCCCTGACACCCACCCCAGTCTTCCTCTTTGGGAATTCATGAACCCACCCTCGCTTCATCCTTTGCTTTCCCTGCCCCTGCCTTGCATGCGCTCAGACATTCACGATGATCTTGCTCCTCTCTCTCTGCTCTGCCTGTCAGTCTCTCTTCTGCATGAAACTAGGGAGGTTACCAGATGCTGCTGGTATTCTTACGAAGAATTTGCAGGGATGTAAATCTCTGTCTGGGCCCTTCCTCAGGAGATATGTGTAAGTGAGCTGACAAATGCCATGAAGCCCTCACAAGGCTATTTCAAAGGGATGATGTAGAAAGAAAATGGACCTTCAGCAGTCTGGGTTGCTGTGTCCTGTCTGCCGTCCATTGGATTTATTTCACCTTTGCAGGACATAAAGATTACGTGAAAGCTATTTCAGGCTGATGTCCTGAAAGGACTGTTTGTCCCTATGACTGCCTTATTTCTTTCTTTTTTTCCATTCCTCAGCTAGAGGCAAATCAAAATTTCCCTGGGTGGTTTTAAATCGTCGGTGCATGTTCTTGTAGTATCTTTCCAAGTCAACTGATCTCAGGACTCTGAGGTAATACGCTCACACCTCCCTGTTTCAGGGAGCAAGGGGGTTACACTTTGGATTTTAGCTGCCTGGTGAAAAATATCCTTACTTTCCCCTTTCGAATGATGTTTTCTTCCTTGTTAAAAGATCACGTGTGGTGGGAAACCAGTTAAATCCCAACTGATTGTAAGGAGAGAAAACATTCCCCAATGCCCAAAGGCTCTTCCTTTCCTCAAATGCTTCAGTCCTCCTCTTGATTACCCCAGCACCCAGTCACACCATCTCCCATGCAATGAGTGGTCTTGGGGCTCTAAACAGAGCCATGGGTGCCCCATTGGCAGAGCAGCAGAACAGGACAGCCCCTGCTTGCCCCAGGGCAAATTATCTGTTGGGGCTCAGCAGGACCACCTGGTCTCTGGTATCTCTCTCCATGCAGAAAGCCAAAACTTATGCTGAGACAAGTGATGACACACTTGAGTGATGTGACCTAACAGCTCTGCAATGTCTGCTAGCTGTGCCCAGAGCACAGTGGCTATGCATGGTGGCCCAAAATTGAAGGGGAAGATAGGTACTGGATTGGTTGGTAGTGATTGCTGTGGTTGGAGTAACACCCGAAGTTTCACTAGCCAGAGCTGCTGTTGGAAATAAGGGCAAATTTGCCTGCTAAAGCAATTAAAAGTTTTATAAATCTCCCTCTGGTTCCTCCTCTGTTACATCAGGGTGCTGGATCCAGTGGAAACGTCAAGGGAAACATCATCCTTTATACATGAATCTAGGAAGACTCTGCCCTTCTTGAATCTCTTTGATCTGAAAAACTGAACTGAGAATCTCCCAAGAACTTGACAAGTTGTTTTTTAAGTCTTCTGGGACCTGCTGCTGATATTTTCACACATATTTTCCCGTAAGTCTGAAATTCTCCCAAACTCCTAGAGATGCTCACATCCACAGGAAGGTGAGTCAGGTCTAAACTGTCACACCGATTGCTTTTATAGAGCATCTTGGCATTTCTTCTGGTCCCACCTTAACTCAGTGGATACCTGTCCATTTAGATTTTCTCTAGAATAGCTTCCAGAAAATGTTGTGTTCTCCTGAACAGCCCCATCCGTTTCATCTTCACGTCAGTGAAGCTTCAAGAAAGCTTCAAGCTTGAAGCTGCATGTCAGCTTCAAGAAATGCAGTGAGGTAGGAAGGAAACTATCTGGTGTCTGTCCTCACCTGCAAGTGTGCTGTCGTCTGCAGTGAGAGCTCCTACAAGTATGGTCCCTGCATTGCTTCTCAAGAATGACGAGAGACAAAGGTGTCCACGTCCTATGTGTAGGATGTGAAATCTTTCTAAAAGTGGGGATTTACTCTTTATACCTTTATGCTATTTTATTCTATTTTGTTCTGTTTTATTTTTTGGTGGTATGTACAGGGATTTCTAGAAGAAAATGTTGCAGTTGCTGCTTTGCTGATCAGTGGCATGTTTGGTAAAGGCTGTGTGTTTTCTCAAAGCCGTTGAAAAAATCAGATACTCAGTAACAGGAGAGGACTAGTTATGGTTGTGGTCTCCTTGCAAGATTCTAGGCAGGTTATTTAAGTCCTTTTGACGTGATACTGTTGGAAAGGATTTTGATTATTCTAAATTTTTATTTTAAATGCTTTGAATTTCAAATGTGTTGTAGGCGCTTAGTCCCACCAAAAAGTCTCTAGGTCTCTGGAAAACTAGGCAAGCTAAGTGTATGATGGTTATTTAAGCAATCTTCTGCATTTTGCAAGCCACCATAAATCCTACTTAGAAATGCCAGCATATACATTTGTAAAATATGGACATACATAATAAAGCAGAACGAGGCTCTTAAGAAGTGTCAGAAAAGCTACTTCTGGTGGCTTTTGCCGGTCTTCTCCAAACACAGCACAGTAGACAAATCGCTTGCAGAACATCCTACTAATGCAAAGTGTGCTTGTGGAATAGGTAGAGAGATTCTGTAGCCCCCAACAACATTCCTCTGCAAGCAGAGATAAAACCTGTTAAGATCTCTAAAATCCCGCAGTAACCTCTTTCATTAAGGGATCTTTAAATCTATTGTATGTAGTGATTGGCTAGAATGTCCCAATTGCATTTGCATATAGAGAGCTTGGAAGGGATGGAGTGGGTTCAGAGAAGGGCAACAAAGCTGGTGAAGGGCTTGGAGGACTTGTCCTATGAGGTGCGGCTGAAGAAGCTGGGACTGTTTAGTCTGGAGAAGAGGAGGCTCAGGGGGGACCTTATTGCTCTCTACAGTTACCTGAAAGGAAGTTGTAGGGAGGTGGGGGTTGGTCTCTTCTCCCGTATTAAGAATGACAGGACGAGGGGGAATGGCCTCAAGTTGTGCCAGGGGAGGTTTAGGTTGGATATCAGGAAAAATTTCTTTACAGAGAGGGTTATTAAGCATTGGAACAGGCTGCCCAGATGGTGGTGGAATCCCCATCCCTGGAAGTGTTTAAAAACCATGTGGATGTGGTGCTGAGGGACATGGTTTAGAGACCCTGGCAGTGCAGGGGGAATGGTTGGACTCGATGATCTTTAAGGTCTCTTCCAATCAGGTGATTCTATGATTAAACGACTTCATTAGTTGTCCACCTTCCTTGGCTCAGAGGGCTACACCAGTCATATTTATCTGGCAGATGTCCTTTCCTCTCCGTCCTTTGGACTTCTTGTTCCCTGTGCTGTTACTCAATCAAGGCTTATGGGAAAAAAAAGGATAAATCGAAGAAATTAGTAAGATGATTAAGCAGTCTGTACCAGAGTAGCAGTGTGGAAGATGCACAAGGAGCCCTGAAAATCTGACCTCTCCTTCAGATGCTGCTGCGTGCCTTGTTAGATAGGAAAGCTGAGAGGAGGAATGGAGACCACGGCAATTAAAGGATTTCCTCAGTTCTTTGTTTATCTAAACACAGCATTTAAGTAACATATAACTCCTCCGTACCTATGCAAAAGGTCATTAATTTGAAGTATGTCCTACTTCAAAGCATGTCTACAAGGCAGTGAGGACCTCGCCACATTTCTAACGACTGGGTGCCATAGTTTCTGCTAGAGAAGTGATTGTCTCATAGCTGAAGAAGTCTGTCCTGGGCTGGCATTCAGAACTAAGTCTCTTGAACAGCGTACAGGAAACTTTGCCATCTACCAGATCACCAGCTCTGACTTCATGTCGCTGGAATATGGCAAACAAAACTAAAAATACCAGCCAAAGATGTTTAGAAACCCACTGTGCACAGACACAAGTCCTGTGGCTCTCTTAAGCCACTTCTGCAAGCCAGTGGCTTACCAGAAATCTTCTGGAGCAGAAGAAAAAGGATAGATTCAGGTAGGATTTTAAGAGATTTAAGATTATGATGAATGGGACTTGTAGATAAATCCCCAAATGAGTTTTGATTTAGTTAGCCAGTGGGCTGAGACCTCACTAAAGCACATATCTACAATCTCACTGTCAACTTCCTTGCTTTTATTTCCTCCGTTTTGTTGTTCAAGGACACACATATCTCTGTGATTTAGTGAGACAGGTGTTGTAGCCACAGAATACCTCAGCCCAGGGGAAGTCTGAGAATTGCATGTGATATGCCAGCTCACAGCTACCCAGCCAGCTCTGCCAGCTCGCGTGGGCAAGGGTTTGACCTTACTCTTCTGGTTTGGGATGCCACTCTGGATGCCAGAACAGAACACACTGCACTTGGGTGCTGGGGTTGTCCAGAGCCTTTTCAGAGAGAGAGGATAATCTTACACCCTTCTGTCCATCAGTGAATGAAGCCAAAGGCGAGACACTGACTTCTGTCTCCTGAACTGCTGGGAAGATTGCCATAACACACTGTTTCAACTTCCTTTCTATCTGTCAGCTTTACTGCCACCTGCCGTAACACTGTCCACCCACGGCCCTCCAAAGCCAGAGTCCTCGGGCAGTCAGCCTGCAGAGGTGGCAATGAAGTTTCCATACTGTGGTCCCACTTCTGCCCCTAATCTAATGATCTTTTTCTGCGTGTCTCTGTGTGTAATATGTGTAAAGTATCTGATGCCATTATGAAACACCTACCTGCCAAACTCAGAGGGACTTCATAAGGCTTCATTAAATGTTTGCAAAGTATTCTTCCATGCTGAGATGCAAGATGCTACAGAAGGCAAAATATTATAACAAATTATGACAAATAGAAGGTCTGTCACAGTCTGGGAAAGTAGGTGCCCATGTTTAAAAAACCCAACAAAATGACTGTCTGGTATAGTCACTTTCTGCTGCACTCTGCAAGCACAGCATAACCCATGAACTCTAAGAGATTCTCCCCAAAGGCAGGTCCTGGGTTGACACGAGAAGCTGTCTCATGCAAAGCAAGTAAATTGTGAATGCAAAGCAGATACAAAGCCAGAGGATGGGATTAATTCTGACTGATTTTTTGTGTTTGTGGGGTTTTTTGTTTTGTTTTTTTTTTTTTTCCTTGTTTTGAATGCTTACCTTGTTGTGGTCAAGATCTGAGCTATCCACCTAACCTCTCTCTTTAGCCACAATCCCCCAGGCCAGTTTTGGCTCTTTCTTTGGAGCAATGTGAGTTGTGCCCTAGATCGTCACTAGGTTTAGGCTTTTAATTGTATTTGTATTTGTCTACAATAAATATTGTCTACACTAATATATACCTAAATATTCTGTGTCTTGAAACGAGGATCCAACATGATATAGAGAAATCCTGTATATAGTCATGATGGGTCTATCATTCCACAGCGTATCTGAAGTGCTGCAATATGTCAAAATACCTCCAGTGAAGGCGAAAACTGGCTCATGCTGAGACCATGAAGCTAACCTTATCTCTGCCACTGAGTCTGAAACTGGCTTTCCCAGAACTTGTCCCCCAGAAGGTGAGGTGGGTGTCAGTATGCTGTTCAGATAGTGTTGTTTGTATTTTTCTGCAGATGGAGATCTTCAGGGGCATATCGTATCAGCAAAACTGCTCAGCTTGCTAAGGATGAGACCCATGGATTCTGTTTGTTCATTCACTTCCCATGCTGTTCCTTGTTTTGCATTTGATATCCTTCTTTGGGTAAAGCAACTAGCACTTCTGTGTCACTAAGTGGCAGCCATAAAAGAAATCAGCTATGCTTGTCTCTGCTATCACTAGAGGGGAGAAATACTAAAAGCAGAAGATGATGGTGTGAATCATCTATAAAAAGAAAATAAAATTCCCACGTCCTTCTGCACAGTCTCCAGGCACCCTTTGGATTCCAGCACAACCACGGCCAGTGGGAAAACTCTGGATATCGTTACCAGTCTTGTCTTTGGTAGCACCAATCTGGAATTAGTACTGTGTGTAGTGCTATTTGTCACAGGGCTATCTGAGAACAGATTACAAATATCACAACGGAACAGTGGGGCAGATAAACCGGGAATCATTTGAGGCATATCTCATGTTGTCTTGCTGGGACAGTAAAGCTTGTTTTGATCTTCAAAACTAAGGTATAGAAGCCAACAGGGTCTTGTTGTTTGGAAGGAATTAACAGAAACATCTGTGCATAAATTTTTTCCTGGGAAAAATACTCCCTTTTCCCTTTCCAGGGGAAGCTATAATGTGTATATTTTTGGGGAAGTTATTGCAGAGCAAGTAGAGGGTAGTGGAGAAGGTGAAAGTGGGGCTGGAGGACTAGAGTGGTTGGAGGAGTGGTGGGAAGAGATAATGGCTAAATGCTGGGGTCTGCTGGAGGGAATTCTTCTCCCATGTGAAAAGTGACATGAAGTAGGATATTAGGAAGAATTTCTTTATGCAGAGGGTCATGAAGCATGGAAACAGGCTGCCCAGGGAGGTGGTGGAGTCCCCATCCCTGGAGGGGTTTAACAGCCATGTGTGTGTGGTGCTGAGGGACATGGTTTAGGGACCCTGGCAGTGCAGGGGGAATGGTTGGACTCGATGATCTTAAAGGTCTTTTCCAACCCGATGATTCTGTGATTCTGTGACAAGTTGTCAGAGGCTGAAAAGCATTAAGATCTGACACGTAAGCAGCAATCAGTGATGCTGCAGCTCCCATTCATCCAGCATAACCTGCTTGAAGGAGACTTGATTGTAGTGAGGAAGCTTCCTGGTACTTACTTAAAATCAAGCTTATTAAATTAATTTTGATTGTTTAATTAAAATCTGCTATCATTTGTGTATTTGGAAGCATTTGGAGACACGATGATTTGTTCTTCTAGCCTGGCCTTGATTTTTCTCCTTCTTCGTTGAAGTGTGTGGTCAGTCCAGCATACCCAATCAACAAGGCAAGAAACTTTGCAGCTAAAATGTAGGCTGGTAACAGGTCAATAGCTCTGCTTGCTCCTTCCTGCTTTCTCCTCCTGTTCTACTACTACTGTTGTCTTCATTTCTCCAGGAAGAAGCTGGGACTTGGAAGGATCTTGCAACGGCAGCTGTGCCATGTGTCCTCACACAGCCGCCCACTCTGCTTAGCCTGTTCTCCAGTTCACAGTTAGAGTCAGCCCAAACTGATTTGAAGTTACTCATAGCCGAGTTAATCAGGTGAACTGGTGGTAGCTGGTGCTCAGTGCTTTCTGTTCCTGTCCCCTGATCTCCATTGATTTCCAGTATCACCTACACGTTTTGGAGGAAAGAAGAGACAAAATTGTAAGGAGACTTGGTGTTCTGGGGAGAGGACTTAGATCAGCAGATGAACTTGCTGAGGCAGAGACCATGGGAGGAATTGGGATGGACGGACGGACCTCAGACAGGTGGGAATATGGAGTATCAGGAAGGTTTGCTCTAAAAAAAATCTGGGAACCGTTTGAGTAAGTGTTTCTACATCCCAGACGGGAAAAAGAAATATTTCAGTGGTGTGCACCATGTGTGGTCATAAAACATAAATGGATCTTTCTGTGACGAATACATAAGTAGAGTTCTTTCTGGTCCAAGCATTTGTAGGAAGCAATCTTTTTTTGTGACAAATGAAGTAAACCAAAGCTCTTTGACTCCTTTGCTTTAATGATTTTTCCCCTAAATCTCTTTCCTATTTGTCTTCACATTCAAGTCAGCTTGCTTACACACTAACTGAAAAACGTTTTGTAAAGAGACAGATCCTATAAAAATGCTTTCCATGGTGTGTTGTGCATCCTGAATTTTGGAGTGAACTCAAACTGTTTTAAGAATGACTTTAAGGTTGTTCTTGAGAGTTCATTGAATCTTGAGAGTTCATGAGTAACAGAGATCAGCTAGTGAGAGGTGAGCATAGACTCCTTTCAAAATCATCAATCTGAAGTGTTAAAAAGTCACAGAGCTAAATTGTACTGGGTTCTTTTTCTGTCTTTCTATCTCTCATTCTTTTATGGATTTCATGTGAAAGATTTTTCCCTAACAATAAAGATTAAATATGCTACATGAAAGCGGATTTTTCACTTCAGACCTAAGATACTTAAGAAAAACAGCAAATGTTGTCAGGCCCCAAAAGAAAATGGCAAGTGAGTAATAGTAGTGCTGCAAAGTTCCTTTGGATTTCAAGGGAACGATTGCTAAATAAAGCTTAATTATATGTTTCATCAACGCTAACCGTTAGTGACATGAAAAGATGTGCAAGAAAAAGAGAAGGAGTGAAATAGTGTCATTAAAAGATGACTTTACCGTGAAGCTTAAGGCTGACTTGCATATTGTGTAAAAGTGCATCAGATGCCCAGCAATTTAAGTTCTAGGCTGCCTACATTCTGTGCCTTGGTAATCTTAATCTGTGGGATTTGGACAGAGCAGCTAGAATCAACTATTACTCACCAGCGGACTCTGGATAATCACAACACTTACAGTTCAGTCAACACAGGATGTACCATGTACCAGACACACTCTGCAAGCAGAGAGCACAGGAGTGGTTCTAGTGAGCGCATGCACATACAGCCACGAGACCCGGAGAGCAGCTGCAGGAAGCTCACGACTGTTTTGTAATAATGACCAACATGTGTTGAGCCTGTGGTGAGTAGAAGGAAGCTCAACCTGTGTTAAAGTAGCAATATTTATCATGACAGAAAAGCAAGTCAAAAGCTTAAACCTTGGTTCTACATGTGGCTCTGTGAACAAGGTACCATGAGGTACCATTTGCCATTGTGATAAAGGCACCAATACAGACCCTACTAAACGTAAAAATTATATTTTTAGAAAAGCAAATTCAACAATAATGCTTTTTTTGGAGCTTCAGCTTCATACTGGTTTGACGTGGCTATCTAATCTGTTCCAGACACCCTTTTATATTAAATGTCTCCATAAAAGAAGATGGTGTCCACATTCCCATCACTGCTATGAAGATCTAATGCATATCAATAATGATGTACAGTAAAAGGAAACCAATTATTAACCAATATGTTAATGAAAAAACTTAGCTAGAAAGATGGAGATTGTATTTGGTCATTTATTTTGTGTGATTAAATTCCAATGAATCATGTGGGGCATCTTTCAGTTTGTCTAGAGAAAAATTAGTGGCGAAAAAAAAGCAGTGTGGCTCGGGAGGCTTAATAGCCTATTGTCAGTCATCCACAACTCCAATCCACTCCCATTTATGGGTGAGGAAAAGGATTTATTGTCTTATGTCTAGGAGGAGGACGGGTGTGCTTCATGGTTCAGTTCCAGAACACATCAGAAAGAGCACAGGAAACTTGGTCCCTTTGGTTTTGTTAAATAGTTTTTTGGGAGGGATTCATAAGTACAGTCACAACGTTGCCCTTAACAATATTATTATGCAAAGATCAAAGCCTAAGGAAAATGCTGACTATGTGGCTTTTTAAGAGCTTACCTGTCTCAGGAAGTTGTGTGGAATCACTTTTCCCCCTGCAGTTTCTCTGGAACAGCATTTTCATGTTAGTTAACATAAGTCTGTTTCGGACCGAACTTGGAGAAGCCTCAAAAGGTCACTTGGAGCAGGATGAGAATCACAAGAGGAGGTTGAGAGTGATGTACTGGCTGTCCATGGTGGGGTTCACCTTGCAACAGTTTTTCTGTATGGCCCAAGAGCTGCCTGAGACAGAAGTACATCATCTGGAATAAATTTTCTTTTGCCTTAGCAGCCACAAGGAGGAGACTTAGGTTGAATATAAGGAAAAATTTCTTCCCAGAGAGGTTTGTGCAGCATTAGCACAGGCTGCCCAGGGAGGTGGTGGAGCCCCCATCCCTGGAAGGGTTTCACAGCAGTGTGGGTGTGGTGCTGAGGGACATGGTTTAGTGACCCTGGCAGTGTTGGGTGAACGGTTGGACTGGATGATCTTAAAGGTCTCTTCCAACCAAAACGATCCTGTGCCACAGTTTTCCATGGCTGTTCCTTGCACTGTATCGGAAAGCAGCAAGAACCTTATGTGTCTCTATCTGCATTAGAACTAAAAACGACGTTTCTGCCTTTGTGGGGCCTGTTTGATATGATTCAGCTGTAGGATGTATCCATAGCAAGATAACAGTGGGTTTAACCTCATCCTCAGACTGATAGCTTGCATGTGATACACTATATCACCCTAAAGAATCATCTTTGCAGGGGGAAATCTTGTAAAAGGATTCATATCTCCAAGTCATTCTTGAACAATTCTTCTGTTGCATTGTTCTGGCAGGAGTTCCTTTCCTGCTCTATCTCAAAAATCTTGAGACAGTAAGTTCTGGCTGCCTCGTGTTTATTGCCTTGCCACAGGCAATAATCCTGTGACAGCCTGAAATTCAGAAAGGTGTCGTGCAGCAGTCTAACACATCCAATATCATGGGAGCTGCCACTCCATGTGTGGGATAAAAGGCATCTCCAACATGGGATTGTATCATCAGATGCTTATGTTGCAAGAATTCATGCTAATAAGCTGCATGTGTCTTAGCCCAAGGCTACATGCAAAGCCAGAACAGTTCTTGACAAATCTAATTAAAAAGAAAAAAAAAAGAAAGAAGAAAAAAATCCCTTCTTTTCCCAAACTTACAGAACGTATTAGTCACCTTGATGTAGAGCCTATTCATCCTTCCCATTTTAACTGTAAAATCCGTTTCCTCCTTGAACCAAAGCAAAAATCCTTCTCACAGGTGAAAAAGCACAAGCCTTAACAATATGCGAAAATTCATTTCTTATTGCCATCTGCCTCTGGGATGTGAAAAGGAAGGGGGTTGATGCTGTATGGGCTCTGCTTTTGTGATTTAGTTAATCCTGCTGTGATAAAGTCCCACATCTGAGGTACCAACTGTCAGCAGTTCCTCTGCAATAATGCACATGAAAAAGAAGGTGAACAAAAGAAATATAAAGGCAAAAGGAAAAAGCAAATGCAGGAGTTCCAGTTGTAACACTGTCAGCTTCACAAGCAAATTAAATCTTCTCTGGTCCCGTGTCCACTGCTGATTTTCTGCCATCGAGAGAGTTTCATAGGAAAGATGGTCCAGTGCTGTGTGGAAAAGCCTATGCACTCAGGAAATGGGACTTCGACTCATTTCTGTGTCATCGGCTTCCATCGTGACCACTGGCTTGTCACTTGGGCTCCAACTTAGTCACTTTGAACCACACAACTAGATTTCTCCAGCAGATTTGTGTCACAGCCTGCTTTATTCAGGAGATACCAAGCCTGGGTATCCATGGTTTACCAGGACACCATGAGATGCAATTGCCCAGCAGCTGCCAGGCGAGAGATATAGTGCAGGTTCCTGTGATGTGCACTTCGACACATCCCTGTACATTATATCTTGTATTTTCCTATTGGCTGTTTTATGTGTCACACATGTATTTGAACTATTTAATCTGTGTGCTAAGCTTTTACTTAAATTCCAGATACGATTTATGCTATGGGTTTAATTTATGCTTCATCACATGCAAGGGGTTTGGTGTAGACCTGGTGTGATACATGTGGTGGTTGGTCCTGCTGTTGATCAGTCACTCCAGGCTGATAGCTTGGCACCGTGCTGTAGAATCATAGAATTCTTTGGGTTGGAAGGAACCTTTAAAGATCACCCAGTCCAACTCCCTTGCCGTGAACAGGGACATCTTTAACTAGAGCATGTTGCTCAGAGCCCCGTCCAAACTGACTTTGGATGTTTCCAGGAATGGGGCATCTACCACCTCTCTGGGCAGCTTGTGCCAGTGTTTCACCACCCTCATCATAAAAAGTTTCTTCCTTTTGTCCAATCTGAATCTCAGAAATTTTGCTCATCCTAGTACTTCTCCTGCTGTATTGTCCCTCCTGTGGCCCAGCAGTGCTGGTTGAGCCCCTTGTCCTTCAGGTTTTTTGCCAGCATGTGTCACCCTTCATTTGAAAGCACATCCTGAATACTCA
>NW_010391239.1:200989-230415 GCF_000710305.1 Buceros rhinoceros silvestris | reverse complement strand
GGGGGGTTGGGTGTGGTTTTTTTTCCCCTCACTCTGCTTAGCTTTTGCAAATTATTTCAAAGAGCTTGGGACACCTAAAGAACAAATTGAACAAAGGAAATGATAAATGAACAACATTAAAAAATCCCCTTACTCAATGCAATGTAATAAACACACTGGTCATGAGCAAATTATACCAGGGACAGCCTCGCTTCGTGGACTGTTTCTCTCCAGGCAAGCAGTGCCTTCAGTTTCTAGGTGAGCTCTCCAGGGATTGCACCTCAAATAGGCACCTCAAGTGGCCCGTAAGTCTCTTTAGTCCCTGTAGTCTGCTGCAAAATGGTCTAAAACTGCAGCATGGATGAGATATTAAAGGACATAAACATAGATTCACTTTTAGCAGAAACTTTGGCTGAAACAGCAGGTGTCTGTGCTGCAAAAAAGATCAATGAATCGTCGATAGAATCTGCATCTTTTAAAGGGCTTCCAATGACTGTATGATCAACTGCTTGATAATTTAGGAAGGAAAGCTCACAGTTTTGTTCCTCCTTAAGTCTGGTATTACATAGGCTGACATAGTTTTCTACATGGAGCATTTGGAAAGTGTTCAGTAAGCCCACAGTTGAATAAAGGAACACAGAATATTTCCAGAGCTAGCAAGAATTTTTCAATCAACATCTTTTTTTTCACAGCAAATGATGGAATTTTGGGGGAAAAGAAAGAATTCAGTGGGAAAATCGAGACATCTAAAATTGCTCGTTTTTTCTTAGAAAAAAAAAGAAATTTCAGCATTGTCTACTTTGTCATATAGTAAAAAATATTCCTTTTTTTTTCCAACACGTGTCTTGGCAATGCTGCCTTTGCTTGAACCGAATTTATACTTCAGAAAATGCATTTAGCAATTTACATTTCATTTCTCTTCTAGGGGTGGATTTACTGGCTGACATGCATCTCCTCTCTACTAGCTGAGCTGTGGTGGTTGCAGGACAAATATGTTTCATGGAAAATGGGGTCTACCTTACACGCTCATCTCAGAGAAGAGTGAGACTTGAACTATAGCGCCAGTGAAGGGCTTGCAGCAGCTGGGACAGACAGAGATCAGTTGTGAAAAATCCACAGAAAGATGACACTAAGCCACAAGTAGATTTAGGTATGGCAGTACAGAAAGGTGGTACTGAAATGTGGTGGGGTTGTTGTTTGGTGGTTTTTTTTTTTAATACTAAGCTTCAGATTGAAATATTTCAACATTTCTGAACTAAGGTGCTCAGAAACCTGAAGTTTTAAAGAATTTGAGGATCAACATATTCAGAAATATAATCACTTTTCACTTAAGATAACTTCTGATTGTCAAGTGAATTTATTTCTTCACTTACTTAGGAAGTCAAATAACACTTCTAAAGAGGTCAGTAAAATTTTTACCATTGGCAAATGATGGAGATAAGATTTATTTTGAGTTTGGCTGAGAAACAGACATTTTTGAAAATGCAACTTTTTTTTTTTTGGTGAACTGAACCTTTTGAACTGAACCTTCACTCTGACAATGCTGGGGAAACAGCAGCAAGTGGGGGACAATTTACAAATAACTGTATAACAATCCACACATGTTTTAAAAGGTCTGATCAGCAGTGAAGAAGGCCTGTAGAACTGTATTCAACAGAAGCAGGGAAGTGCCAGAGAGACACAAAGAAAGACTGTGCTAGGAAGTGAGGGAAATATGAAAGTGGAGAGGGATTAGTCTGCTGTGGAAATCCTTGGTCTCTCTCATGGCCCTTTTTGCCTCCAGGCTTCTGTTCTTCCATATTGCACCTTTAATTTTTCTCCTTATTTCTCACTTTCTCAGAGTAACACATGTCGTACCAAATCAATTAACTTTCTCTGCTGAATCAGAGAACAGGAGAAAGTAAATTGACAATGAAATAACCTCTCAGGCATTCGCTAACTCAGATTAAACAACTTCTTCCTTATCCATGGTTAGAGATGGATGAGGGGAATTCATAGTCTGTTTGCATTGAAATTGTTCAGTGATAATAAACCAAACAAGGTGACAATAACTGAATTTATCCAGCACGTCTCTGGGAAGAGTGGTTCAATACAGTCTTGAAACATCTCAAGGTGGCACATAGTCTGCCTCATTTTGGTACTTTTGTTTCAATGCCTGGAGAAGCAGTCCTCAGAAACAATGAGGAGTCTGGAATTCCCTAAATTGTTCATGGTGAGTTCATCGCCATGGAACATTTCTAGACTTGAACCATCTACTTAATTTACAAAGGAGGGTCATTTTCTGGGTCTTCTTCTGGAAGCCTTCAAAAGCACCTATTGTCCTCAGGGCTGTTACAGGGTTTGGCTTTAAGAGAGCTGGCTCATTAGATGCCTGAAAAATTTAGTCCAAAGGCAGATACCTGAAGTCCCACTCTGGAGATGCAATTCATTTTAAAACCTAATAAACCTGAATTTGCCGCTCCTCCTTCTTGCTATACTTCACTGCAAAATCATTAGGCAGCCTAAGGTTGGCAAGATTGGAAAAAACCAGTTTGCAGACAAATGCCATTTGAGGATATTTCTCAGGCGTTGGTACACTAAACCTGATACCTCCGTTTTTAGCTGTAAGTCCTCTCCTGGACCACCAGCTATAGGAAGGTACTTGTGCAAGATTACCTACATGGTCACTGAGACAGGCTGCCTTCTTCTGAGAGGTGCCTTAAGTGGTGGCTGGAGGTGGCTATTAACTGCAGGAGTTACCTGATTCTCTCCACTTGCTATGGAGATAAAAAGACTCTAAAGTGATTAAAGTCCTTGAGATGGTGCTTCAGCTAAATGCCTATAATGTGGTGCAGAGAACAAGGCTGAAGTTAATCACTGCGTATATGGAAACATGAAGTCAGTGAAAAGAGAAGAGGTAAGTATCTCTGAAGGATGAATCCCATCTCTTTTAAACGATCCCAGCCCAGGCACTTTAGGAGGCCTAAGCAGATGGTGTGAAATCTCCCTCCCAAACTGTCAAAAGCAAGATAATATGTTTTGATGGACATCACACCCACCAAAAGAGAAATTCAAATCTTATCTCACTTCACAATACCTCCCCCGTACAGATAAGCCATTAACATGTACTAAGAGTGCTCCCATTGAGGATGACTCCAATACAAGTCACTGAATTCACACCTTGGCTTACCACTGCCTGCCTTCGCTGTGCAAACTCCCTCTCAGAGGCCTTTCTCAGCTCTCATTCCTTTCTAGTTCTCTGCCTTCTTCCCTGAGCTCTCCATCCACCATCCTCTCATACTGATTATCTCTGATCTCTCTCTCTCTGAGTAGTTACAGAGAGAGAAAGAAAGCGAGAGCTGAGAAACCTGTTTGATGTGTCAGTTTGCTGTAAATATTGAAATGTGTGCATGGGGCTTGCTATAAAAAGAGAGAGAGAGAAAAAAACCCCACATTTTCCACAATGCTGTGACATTTCTCTTTCAATTCTCATTCCATCCATACTGCTTCCTTAGTGGAATTCTAAATGGGAATGCATGGGCTACTTGAGAGATCCTGCTACACCAAGCATCTTAAGTAAACAAAATTTAAAGAGCCATCTGGCTATCCTGTTCAGCATACACGAGGGGAAACGATGTCAAAACTGGACTTTTCGCTTGCGTATATACCGGCAAATTAACAATGCTACTTTAATGCAGATGCCTCTCTAGGGTGAGGACCTTGTGTTCATTTCACAACTGTAAAATATACAAAACAAGAACTAAAACCATCTAGAGCAATAAAAATCAAGACCATGTGCTTTAAGTGGTGCGGTTTTATTGTACTTAAAATGATTCTCATCTATATCTTCGGGCCACAAAACTGTTAGATTCTAGTTAGAGATTTGGGGGACTGATGCACAAGCTCTGGCAGCTCTAGCCATGGGAAGTCAAGATCTTGTCATCTGCTCTGCACAGTTCTGTGTGAGAGTGGTTCTACATCCACCAAGGAGAAAACGGAATGCAAGGCCGCGTCTGGTCTGGCTGAATTCAAAGTCCTCAGTCCTGGCTTACATCACCCGTGATGGTTGGTACATACTGACGCGCTGCCAGTGAAGCAGCTGAAGCAATGGACCCATGTTCAGTTCTGCAGTCTGTGTGACACCACCGACAGTCTCTCCTGGTGGGGTAGGTCTTACAGGGGATGGGCAGTTACGTTTTAAAGTGCCACAAGCTGGTAGCTTCTGCATGTAAATCAGAGCTCACAGCTGAGAAGAGCTATACAGTATTTCAGTCACATTGGGAAGTATCATTGCCACAAAGCGGTGGATAAGGATCCTCAGTGCCTCCTGAACACATGTTCCTTTTACATTAGGTTTTTTTTTCATAAGCCTCTTCTTCCCTACCCTCTCCGTCCCCATGCTATTTGTGGCTAAAACTATTCTTTTTGCCAAAATGTCTTTCCTTACCATAGAGGTTTGGCCTCTCAATGTCCATCCGCTGCTTCTGAGCTTCCAAAAAGACTCGGATGTTGATCCCTTTTGCTACAGAAGCACCGCTGAGGAACCGTAGAGGAATTTTAGTGCAGACATCAGGTTCTTCTATACCAAACCCCAAATCAAGCAGAATCTCCACTGGATCCTTTTCGCAGAGTGCCAGCCATTCAGTGATGCTGTGGTGAAAACATCAGGATTATTTACACCATTTTCTTGGGACCACTTTTCTCTTGCAGTAGCTATCATACAGTCTCAATTTTATTAAGTAATTCTCTTTCCTTCTTCTCCTCTCTTGTAGAGACTACTGCTTAAGTGTAAGCGGTCATTTTCAGTCACATTGCTATGAGAGCAACGCTCCTGCCTCCAGAGGAATTCGTGGCATTGGATCTAGATAGCCTAGCAAGGACATTAATAAAAGGTGTGGCTTCACAGCTCTAGGGGCTCACTTCTCTCCAGACACAACACAGATCAGGGATGCTGCTGCTGCCATAAGACCTCACAGCTCTTTACCTTCCAATGGATTCAAGGTCCACTGCCTTTCAGGTAGGTTTTGGATTTTTTACTGGTACAATGGATTTGAGATCAGACACCTGTTATTAAGAAGGTTATTTTGATCTTCTTACAAATGACAACATGCCTTTTACAAACTAAGACCTTGGCTGCATGTTCAAAATTTTACTTGCAATTGTTGGTCCCTAGATGGCTAATACCTTGTATTCCTAGCTGGAAATCCATGGGAATAACTAACCTCTGGGGTGCACCAGTAAGCGAGCAGGAAGAGCTGAGACTCTTGCATCTTGACATAACAGAGCTTTCTGAAAACCCTTGCAGGGACCTGGTTGGAAAAAGCAACAATGAGATGTGTTCCCTCATGTGCTCCTCTGGGATGTCATTATGATTTTTTCCTAGAGTAAACATTTGCATTTTGTCTTCATTTATAATGAAGCAATGCCTTAGAAGAAGAGTCGGCATGAGAATGTGGCAATATGCTTATTCTCAAGAACAGTATGTTACAGTAGGTGTGAGAACGTAGGTGTGAGGTACCAGTAAATGCTAATTATAAAGGTGGCAGAATGGCTCAATTTTGACAGATGGTGAATCTTTGGGGAACCTTTAGGGCACATGGTTTCTCTAGCCATCTACTTCAAAAGATATAATTGCTCTTAACAAAGTTTTGGAGCAACAAGGCACAATGAGTTGCAGCAGCAGGAGTGGCACCTGAGGACAAATCCATGCTTCACTTCTCATTGAGTTTGTATCTGCTAATCTGCAGAGGAATAACTGCTTTTCAGACCCCGCTCACTGCAAAAGGAATATCCTGCAGTATAGTTGGCTCTCTCAGTAGGTAAGATGACATGGTTTCGTTATGCCCAAGCTTTAATTTACCTACACATACCTATCAAGATCAGTAGCAAATGTTTATAAGCAGTGGAAGCATTGCACTGATAATTTTTTTATCATTGCAGGTTATCCATCAACTCATATCTTAAACTGGCCTAGAGGGATACAGAGATTTTTGAACTAACACTGTTACTATCACTTTGAGAGAAGAAGAAAAAAAAAAAAAGGAACTAAAATTCCTCCTTTTGTCAAAAAGAAAAGGAAGAAAAAATAATTTATAATAGATCTCTACGGTGCCTGGTACCTACCTCCTGTAGCTTTGCACGGTCATTTGTACCATTTCTGGTACTGACAGGGAAACTGCAAACAAGAAGAAATAAAAATAATTTATTTGTATTTTACCTTTCTGCCCCTCAAAACAGAAATGTGACAAACTAGAGAAGAGACCAAAGACTGACTGCATTATATAAGGAAACATTTTAGCAAAAGTTGCACGACAGCACCATTGTGGGAAGCTCAACTCGCGGTGTATGTTAGTCATAGGTAAATGCAACACGCATCAATGAGAAAGGGAAGATAGGTGCCTTTACATTCCATAAACCAGGAGCAGTAACCTCTAAGCCCCTGCTATTTAAAAGAAAGCACTGTGAATTGTGTTCCGCCGTCTGCCGCGAAAGTGTTAAAGATATACATAAAGCAAATATGATTAAAATAAATTTTAATCCCTGCTTTTTTAGTAAAAAATTACAATTAAACTATATTATTTTAAATTCTCAATACCAGCATATGCTGGTACAACCTTTTTTGTATTAAAAAAAAGTGTAATTTACTGAAATTTTGGGAATATTGATTTCTCCGGGCTTTGCGTCATGCTCTAAACTTGTTTGAGAGAAGCCAGACAGTTGCAGGACACTTGCAAATATTTCTGGAGAAGACAATACTGGACTGATAACATGGTTTACTGATTTCCAAGTGTGCTATACCTATGAGCTGTAAGGTGCATATTTCATCATTTCATGCTGATGAAATGTGAGTAAATCAGATGCCAACACACAGTGCCTGTAATTGTCACTTCTATTCCTAACACTGAAATAAGAGGCGTTGATCCTCTGGAAGCTGGGGTAACATTTGCCCGGGAGCAGCAGTAGATATCCTGCATTCCCCAAAATGAATATTTTTCCTCTAGCTTTTAAAGTTTAATTTTTTATTTAACAGTGTCAATAAAGAAGGAGAAAAAAATCCGTTCACATTCCCTACTGGATTTTTCTTCTGCTTGTAAATTCTAACATAAATTCCTCCTGTCTTACTCCCTCCAAACTGAGAGCATAAAGGTTACCAGCATCCTGTAATTTGCTGTGGTAACGTAATCCAGACTTTTTAGCAGCAAACCAAGCATAATTTGAATAAGAATACCTGTTGTATACCACTTCTTACTCATGAACTGTAGATTCATGAGCAAACTGCTTGAGAATGTAAAAAATAAGATCTGAAAGTGAGAGTTAATACAGTTTTACCCTAGCGGCACGTAGGCACTCGTCTCTGTAGCAGAACATTCCACCACAAACTGGCTGCTGCTGTGATTTCCTCAATATCTCATGTTGTCGGGACCGAATGAACACAAGCGCTGCCAAATTGAAAACCTAGCACTGTGAAACACTGGCCAGGATGGGAAGAAAATAATTTAATTATGAGAAACCTGTTGTTTGTAGGAGGTGTAGGAAGCAGCAGGTCACTGAAAAATCAAACGGGCAGAGCTTAACAGGCAAGTTGAGTAAGAGGCGGTAGCTGGTGTGGCTGTACTCTCAAACCAGGCAGACACAGGGTGGGAAATATTAACTATCTTTTGTTGCAGGCTAAAGTAAATTGAATTGTCTTGTATGCTGTGAATCAAGAGCATAAGGAAACATTTTAGCTACCAAGGCTAAGCCATCCAACCTGTTCAGTAGTAGTAAACTGCTCAGAGCCTGAGACCACATTGTGACTTGGACAAACTTTGTACCTGCAGGTAGTGCAACACAGGCCATTTCACTCTTGGTTAGAGTCTCCACTTCCTTCTCTAATGAGACTCTCGTGAGAAATTCCCCATTAGAGAACTTGACATTTTGAAATATTAACATTTGTTTTTCCCAGTACTTAAGAGGTCGCAGAAATAGTAATGGAGAGGGTACGGTATTTACATTTCCTGATCTGTGTATTTTGTTCCTGACACAAGGAACACCGAATCTCATTACCAAACTGGAAGATACTTTGGGGGAAATAATGCCCTTTAGAAATCTGTCAGAAAACCTTAAAAAAACAAACAAACAAACAAAAAATACTTTGTAAACCAACTGTGGTGCTAATTGGTGCTCTGTTTACTGCACATCTAAGTATATCTTTGCTTATGAATAATATATTTTGCTGAGCAAAATGTAGCCTCTGATACTTGAGGGAACATTTCAGCCTCAGTAATCTCTATTTAACAGGAGACAAGATTAAATCACATATTGTTTGAACTGCATTTTCTACTCGCGAATCTAGTAAACAAACACTGTGGAAATGGAAGCGCTGATAAATAATATTTTGGGCTTCCAAAAACACTTAAAAATGTGGCCATTTTCAGCAATGTATGAGGAGCTGTGAGGTGCTTTGGGCTTCTGGCTCCTGTCCTAAGAAAACTAGTCTCTTAGTTCACTACATTCACCAGATCAGGGAAGTGGCTGAGAAGAAGTGAGAATTTCTGTATTCAGGTCAGGCAGAATATGACACTTGTACTATTACTTCCAGACCACTGTGCAAACCCGTCCTAGAAACCTCCACTCCTTCAGCAGAAGAAAATCAAATCACACCAGTGGAGAAGGTGAGTCTAAAACTATTCTGTTGAAAATCTCATGAGAGAAATTTCTCATTTTGACTCCAAATAGAGGAAAAAATGTACATCTTACCCATGAATATCACATTTTCCCAATAGTGCCCCCCACACTACCACGAGATCTGTGGCACTTGATAATTTATAGTTAAGCAGTCCTCTCTAGAAGTGATGAAAAACGTTCCATCTTACCTGCCTGCTCTCGGCCTTGCAGCTTAGCCCCACTTGTAGATAGACTGTAAGATAAAAACCATTAAAAAAGACAAAGACACTAAATCCCCCCAAAGAATGGCTGCTCTCTCCTGAGAAGAGATGAGGTCAGCAAAGCCATCGGATAGACAGGCACAGCACAGGGCACTCACGGCATGAACGAGCTGCGTGGGAATGCCTTGTAGAACAGTGCCACAAAATCATCATCTTTCCTGCCTGGGAACATCAACTACATTCCCCTCAACGTACACTGGCCTCTGTTCAGTGAGGAGATTCAAATCTTGAGTTTGTGCTCAAGGCAAACACCATGAAATTTTAGTGTTCTGCGTGAGTAAAGTCTGACACTTCTGAACTTGAATTTTACTAAAAATCTAATTAAATCAGCTTATCCAGGGCAGGAGTGAGAAGAATGGAAGCAAGAACCTTTCCAGTGCATCACATAAGAGGCAGCTGTATGATAGCTCTCAGCTGATCTGTGCCTACATGGTGACATGGTAATTGTTAGTGACACCACTAATAATAGCCAGCCCTGTAATGCATGACTGTGGTTGACTTGGCCGTATGCTGCTACTGGAAAATTCTGCTGCAACTGTTTCATAAGATTATTACTATTTTTTTTGCTCCTCATCATACTTCCAAGCATCATTCCTAAGGCTGTGTTGGTTTTTTTGGTTTTGTTCCTTTTCCACAACCCTGCAACTAACCACACACTCTTCTGCTTCATTTGCTTAAGCAGCAAGTGTGTGAGGTCATACTGAAAAGTTCGTGAGAAATACCAGTCTTTCAGACTTTATTTTTATCCCGAAGAAGGACAACAAGTAGAAAAAAAAAAAAATATCGCAATGTTGGTGAACAAAATATGTTCAAGTTTAAGTAAGTTCACGGTTAAACTGTATTCCCCTATGGTAGCACATTGCCTCACGGAGCTGTAGGTATGTGTAACCGCAGTTTGCACCATAAATCACCCTTGTGTGTCAGGCTACATCTGCCTTGGGACACACAGCATTGTGTGATTCCCATGATGTAGCAGGTAGCTTGGTCAGAGAGCTATCCAGACATGTGATGGGAAGTGCTGTCCTTCAAAAGATACCCTGGAAATGAACAGAGCACTGAGATATATTTCTCATGTCATTTCAGACTGAAGTGTTGCAAAAGAACTTTCAACAAAATACAAAGGTCATTCTTTGGTTGAAATCAGCCAAAGCAGGATATTTTGTTCTGAATTTTCAGAGGTCACAGTTTTTCTATCAGAAACTTCAATGTTGCAGCCATTATAGTTCCTATTAGAGAAATCAGGCAACAAATAATTAGGTAATAATGTGTCCCAAGCTTATAAAGCCCAAGAATTCAACCAGTGATAAATATTTTCTTCCATAAAGTCGCCTAGAAATCAGAGTAATTTTTAACTGGGTTGGTACAGCCACTGATTTCTATTATTACCTTTTAAGAGACCTTGTAATGAATAAAAAGCCATGAATAAAAGTCTAAAGGAACAGGCTAGCAAACACCTTTGTGCAGAGGATGGAATTTACAGCATGAAATGTGTTTCTGAGTCCTTTGGCAGGAGAAGTCTAGAGTCTTGTTTACTTGCTGTGGCCTCTCCAAGTCCTTCCAGTTGGAGCACTGCAGTTACACAAGAATGGTGAGAAAATATCTATTGCTGCGTTTGGTCAAAGAAAAATCTTCAAGGAAATGGAGCCGTCCATCTGTCAGAGAAGTCGCCAGGAGAAATGCCTGTGCAGCAGCAGGAGGTTAAAGAAAGGACAGCAGTGTTTTGGGAGAGTAAAGGGGGAGTATGAGGCAGAAGGACCATTTTTCCACGTTAAGATGACTCACAGCGGAGGAGATGCAGTGACACTCTTTCTCAGAGTTAGAAGTCAAAGTTTAGAGCTAGTTTAATTGAAATTAGCTCATTCCCCAGCTGAGTAATCCACCAGCCTAATTCTCCATTGCCTGATGACTTGCACAGCCATTTACAGCAGGGCACAACGAGGGTAGGATGCTACAATGAGACTGAACTGTAAATGACACAACATGAAGGGCAATAAAGAGTTCAGCCCCAGATGTGGGAAGTACAGAGGTAACTTCCATTACATTTAATTAGTGCTATCACCATTAATTTCCTGTGCACAGACAGCAGAAGACATCCTTTTGATTTCAAATTAATTAACACATAATGATTAATCTGATAGGGCACATCTTTTCAGACAAGAGTGTCCTCTTGATCACAGTTTGGGTGCCAGCACCACTCATCATCTGTGTGTTTTAATTTCTAACTGCTCTCCAGAAGCAAATTTAGCTCTGCAAATCTGTTGATGGAATGAATGACTGGCTGGTTTCCATGTTCTGTGTGTTTTGTTCATTTGATAACACACTGAGAACATCTTGGAAATATCTTCTTTTTTTTTTTTTTATCTCCCCCCTCCCCTCTAAGGAGGTTTCAAGGTAGAAACTGAGGAGTCTGCATCAGCAAGACATTTCTACCAGCTCTCTACTACAGAATGCAAGAAACAATAAGTTTCTAAAACCTGAAAAATGCATAAACAGTTTATGGCAGGCTCCCAGACAAATTTGTCTCACTTTGGTTGCCAGCATTTAACAGAACCATTCTCCTTGCCACCAACTACAGTAAAGTGTGTTTGTTTCCCTGAAACAGGATCTTGAACTTCATCAGCTTCGCACCATATTCCTCACACCATATGATACCTACTGGATAGCACTGTTAATATTACCTTTCCGTTTCTCAAGCGATTACTCAATCACACTTGATTAATATTTATCCACTTTCTTTAGACATTTATGAATGCAAACATCTCCATACCCAGGTGCACCAGGACTTAAGTAGACAGCCCACGGTTAATTCTAATATTGAAAAATACGCAACTAAACTTGCAGTTATACAGACGTGGATTAGGAGGTAGCAGCGAGTCTCAGATACTCTGAGTTCAGAAGGCTTTTAAATTCCAAGACGTTCCCTATTCATACAGAAAAGTTTTTGAGGATATTTATGGGGACCGGGCTGTTTCAGCATGACAGCAGAAAACTAAGTATGCTTTTGCAACATGAAACAGGAAATAGGAAAAATAATTGAGTTTTTCAGATTCCTTAGCTAGAATGAGAAGTTTTTGAGTTATCAACTCTGTGAACTCATACATATACTTTCTGAATCAATGGCTGCAGTTAGGTAACCATTAAAAGAAAAAAGAAAAGAATAGGAGGAAAACAAGATCCTTCGCACTATTACTTTGGGGTCGTTTACGTGATACAGTTGTGTTTTGCATTCTGGCTCAGCCACGCTTTTCATGGCAGATCCATCAGGGAGAAAGCTCTATCTACCCATCTCTGCTCCAGAAAACAAGAAGAAATCTACAACTAGCATGGTGACCTCAGGCAAGAACAGTCATAATTTCTGGTCTGTAGCATTTACTCTCTTCAGTTGCCATTTATTGGGACAAACCACTGCTTGAAGAGCGAGGACTCCTGTTTTCTGTCTGTCTTAATCAGAAGCAAAAGGGGATGAAAAAAAAAACAACCAAAACCTTTCCAGTATTTAATGTTAGGACCTGATTTTGGGCAACTAAATCAAGTTGAGATTCCTTTCCCCTGCCCATCAATGCCTGAGTTGTTAATCACACTGAAATAGCAGCTGCTGTAGGAAGGTACTGATTCACTTGGTCTCTTCAGCATGCCTGCCATTTCCATTGAAAGAAATGAAGGACACTTGGTTTGATACTCAAAGCACCCCTGGAACATCCAGGTGAAAACTGACAAGTGAAGTAACTCCAAGAAATTAAGCTTTTCTGAAAAGGAGCGAGGTAGTGGAAGCTGTAGTAACACTTCAAGCCTTCTCACAGGCTGGTAAATATCAATTTGGGAAGAGTTCCGTCTATGTGAAACCTCTGGGAAAATCCCTGTTCAGAGGCCACAATATCAACTTGTTCCACTCTTTTCAAAGTTGAATTCCTAGGGCTGGTTGAGACCATCAGTGTTGCTCAGGGTAAACGACCGAGTTGGAAGCTGGTGGTATCACCCTGCTGTGTTTTAATGACAATGTGAGCTCACTCTTAGTTGAGAAGAAACCTTACAGATAATGCTAAATAACAATAGCTGGAGATGTTTCCATCTGAAAGAGCTTAAGACTGTGCTGAAGAAGAGGTGTATTTTAAGCCTCCCAGATACATGAGGGAAAGTGCATAAATTCAGTGCACAGGTTGTCAGAAACAAGGAAACAACAGAACAAAACCAGCAATGACAGCAATAAAACTGAGTACACTCAGTTTGAGTCAGGTCCTTTGCTAGAAGACATACCCTGTCTGGTCAAAGCAAACTGCCTATGAAGCTATGAAAAAAAGCAAAGCTCTTTAAATCTGGATTTAAGCTCTTTTAGCTGGAGTTAAAGCCAGAATTTTTTTTTAAAAAAACCCTGAATTATTATTTCACACATCATATTTTACAGATCAAAGAGGAAAAAAGTTTTCTAAAATTTTTAATCACTACAATGAAAAAAAATCATAAGCTCCAACCTGTATGGCTTGATCCAGCTGTTGATATAATGGAAAGGAATGAAGGCTGGTCCATCTGTGCCTCTGCTCCACCACAGAGCCTAAGTCTGAAAAACTGGATGACAAGAACTGGTGCTCTTGGACTGGCTTTCCACCCCCATTATCTTTTTTTTTTTTTAAAGATACCAGGAAGGGCAAGGAAATGCTGTTTGCCAAGAAGTGGTGTTTGACTTGTTTGCTTAGCCTCTAGGCAAAAGGAAAGCAGCAATCAGGACTATTCCAGTTTTTAACAACGGGAAATCTAGAAAAAGACAAGATGGGAAAGAGAGGGTGGAGGAGTAAGGGCAGCGACAACCGAAACAGAGTTGGGAGGGGGGTGGGGGGAAGGAAAAAAAAAAAAAGGAGAAGTTGCTTTGGTTGCTTCCATTTCCAAGAAATATACTGCTGTCCTTTATCTCCGTCTGCCTCTTTGGCACATGTACCAGGGGAAGGATTACACTTTACTAAGGAAGTAATGCAAAGTTGTCTTCATTTGGTTACCATGGATATGGCACTATGTGAGACAAAGCCTTCCATTTGCATTGCAAACCACCAGGAGCAGTGAAGGACACCCAACCTGATATGCTGGCACCAGAGAGTCCCAGCGTCTTCCTTGTGACTGATGGCAGGTAAAACAACCATGAGCTTCGGGTCTGCGCTTGGTACCAAGAGAACAAGGGCAAGGGATGCTGCGTTTCTTGTGAAGAAGGAAGCGGCGGAATCACGCACATCTGCAGAACAAATGGCATTTCTTGTGCTACCCGGTGTGAAGGAGCTAACGGATAGGCATGGCGATCATTTAGCTTTCTAGCTGTGCCCCCCTGGGGTACTAGAGCTGGATCAATATGTTGCTAATCTGGAATAAACGATTTCCACAACTACTGGAATGGAACAGGAAGCAGCCAAATCTTGCGATGGCTGGGCTTTTATACAACAGTTTTTATCTAGCTGAGTGTCCTCTTCATTCTGCGGAAGTACTGTATAAAGTACCTTAATTTTATACAAAATCCAGTTAAATGAGCAGGATGCACAGTCCCCTAAGCAGACCTACTGGGAATCAGCACAGTACAGTTAATAGTGAAGAAGGAAGTTGTCTTGTTTCCCTAAAACAAATTGCAGATGATTGTTTGTCTATTAGTTTGCTAGATTGACAGTAATTCTTTTTTATTGCTTTAAGCTCTGCCAGATATATAGTCACACATCATTTTTATTTCAACTGACATGGAATACAAATGGTATGGCCCAGTTTCTATGAACAGAAATGGCCAAATTGCCATCGGTTTGATTGAAAAAACAACTGGATCCCAAACAGTTAGCCCAATATCCATGAACCAAGGGGTTTGTTCCCAAGGGATTGTAGGCATCGTTCAGTTTGTTGGTTTAATACTATTAATCCTGCACAACCACAAGAGGGATGGGAAAAACAGCATTCACAGCAGCATGGCAGCAAATTCTGTATGGTAGTGCTGAATCTAAAAATGGTAGATATGCTGCTGTTTCCACTGGTCTGAAGGGAGATGCAGACAGATATTCCAGAAGAGGTAAAGGACTTGCTATTTTTATTTTTAGCATTGTCAGAGCCAGGAATAACTCACCCTGACTCTTATGGACAAGGCTCAATTTGCAGAACTGAAATTTAGAACATTTGGGTTTTTCTTCTTGATAAAACTGGGATCTTTAAGTCCTAAAGGACACAGCAGTAGTTCAGTGTATTGGCCCTTGCAATGTCACTCTTACAGGGCTCATTTCAAAGTTTATCATCAGTGCAAACTATTTTTACATTGGTTGCTATTTATAGCAATACAGTGGAATCTGTAGTGGAATCTGGTTCTCACCAACTTTTATACCCCTTCCCTGCCCTCACATATGAGCTTGGCCACCTTCTTTGATGATAACAGTTCAAAAAGTCAATACCAATTATGGGATGGACAAGCATTTCATAAATACCTTAGAAATGTCTTAACAAGGGGAATCAAAAGCTGATTCTGCCTGCTTGCAGCTAATCATACCTGATTTCGACGTGATTTTGGAACAGATTCGCATAACTTTAGGTTAGCTCACAAGCAGCCTGCCTGACTTCAGTCAGAAGCCAGCATGATTGGTATGTGTCAGCATATAAGCAAAGAAATCAGATGAGGCTCACTTCTTATCTCAGATTAGAGATACTATAAGTTCACCAGAATTGCTCTGACAAGGGTTTAACCTTAATTATTCCCTTCTTTTTCTCTGCAATACAGCTTCAACTGATTTTTCCTTCATGTGGAAGTAGACAGGTTTTGCTCAAAATTACTCCAGATTTAACTACAGTCACTTCAGGTCTAGTTTTGAGACCACAAAAGTCAATTGAGAATTTCCTGCTAAGAGTTTGGTTCAGGCTTCATCCACATCAGACTGTGCTAACCATCACGACCATTTACTTCCCCCATCTGTGAACTGGCACAGGAAATCCTGAGGACAAACATTTTACTTTTCTGTGTTCTACTCGGCATACGGGGAGCAGGCAGCGGAGACACTGTAAGTATATGTAATCTTTCATGTTGTAGGCCAGATTAAAATCTGTCAAACAGAGATGTCACTTAATTGTTAATCCTGTTTCCATGAGAAAACAAAGTGTATAGTTGATAAGTCAATAACTTAACCTGACCTTATACGGACTACAGAGCTCAGTATCTTAGATGGTGGTATCATTAGACACTGTATATTTAATTACTTAGTGATATAAGCTTCAAGTTTCAGCTGCAGGTAATGACATTGTCCTGTGCATGTGGAGTAATACAGTATAAGACATAGGGGTGCTGTGTTAGACACAACTTCCCTTTCTATTAGATGAGTTTGCATGCAGTGGAACAGCGGAATAGGAGTTTTGTCCTCCAAAGATACTTCCCTTGGCATCACCCTTCTGCCAGCTGTACATGTCTGGGGTAGGTTTGCAATACAAATACAGCTTTGATAAAGAATAAGGGAAAGTTAACAAGGCTTACCTGGGCCAGCAAGGGCTCCGCAGAGCATGCTCTAATGCTCCTTCAGAAGCCCGAGGAGGGACAGGTGAGACTCTCCAGCAGCTCTCCCATCTCTGCTCAACAGCTCTGAAAATCTCATGCAGATTTCCTGTTCCTAAAGGAGAAAGTACAAACATTTGCCTAACCTGGGCTGATATTTTCATAATCCCCACCCATTCGTGCCAAAAATAAACCTGCTTTTCAAATACGCTTTGTCTGTGTGTCACATAAGTATTTTCAAAAATAAACATATTCAGAAAGTTTTGTATCGTTGAGAGTTTTCTTAAAGTGATGCGGGAAGTTGATGTGGTGCAGATTTCAGGGCCAGCGAGACCTGTCGTGATGGCTGCTGCCCTGTTGATGCCACAAGCCAACCTGTCTGTGCACAGTCACACAGGAATGCAAAACACTGTGGCAATCCTGCGGGGTGAGGCAGACACAGCCTGGGAAGAGGTCCCGATGACCATGCCACCTTCTACAGGTGTGAAGGTCCAGATGCCCACAAGAAGCCAGCCTGCCCCGTTGTCAGGCAGGTGTCTGGGCATGGCAGCGACTGCAGAGTTCATCAGAAAAATAAAAATTCCTGGTGCCTTCACGACTCACAGAAATGGCACAAAGCACTCTCAAACATCAATCCCAAGAACAAACAAAACTTTTAAAGCAAACAGGCGAGCTAACAAAAACAAACTCAGCACTTGAAAACTAATGAAAATAACAACACAGCCAAAGCCTACAAAGCTGCTCTCATCAAACCTAAAAAAAAAACCAAACAAACAGCCTGGCAAACAACAAATTCAACCTTGCAAAGCTACTCTCAGCAGCACAATATTCCCAAACACAGAGCTGCTGCAGGGTGTGTCATTTCAGCTGGGGGCAAGGACACTTTCAACAGCCCAAATACACCAGAGACAGAGAGCAGACCAGCTAGCATGGAAATCACCCGAGGCAAAGCTCAGCCTCAGCCTGGCTCAGCCTCTGACTTCCACTAAGTATTTTGGGCAAGTAATTGGACTTTTCTGTCTCTACACTACACCCCTTGTAAAATAAGTGCTCTAGCAACCTGGCATGTGCATATTAAGGTATGCATACCACTCTACACATTAATATTATATATTCCCTATGGCCACCTAAAGTCAGTCCGCACCGGGGATGAAATGTCTCCTCTGCAAGCACATGCTACAACCTTGGAAAGCAACACTCGTGAGGGAAAGGATGCCCTCGAGCAGCCCTTTGACCAGGAATCCTGACTAGAAAAGTCTTTATGACGTCTCCATCCATGTGTATTGAAATGTCAAAGTTCATACTGGATGGGCTCCATAAAATAGCCAGGTCACAAAAATGTAGTCAAGTAGGTTAACTAAACCAATACTGAGACCAGAGAAAACAGGGAATCCAACCTGGAGATCCAATCTGTAAGAACTCCTGGAGGGGAGCTACTTCTCATGTGAGAATACACATAAACAACACAATTTCATTAAGAGTAATTTATTCTTTCCCCTTTCTTCCTCCCAATCTTTCACACTTTTTAGCTTCCCACCTCATCAATGAGGAAAACACAAAGGACTGGTTTCACATGTAACTTCATCCATTTGCTGTTCCTCCTTACTCCTACTTGAGGACAAAACTGGAAACATTATAAACACAACAGACCTGCACTGAGTGCCTTCAAACTCCTTCTGTAACTAGTTTTCACTATTGCACGGCATTTTACCAGAGATAAACAATTTAACAGCACTAATTGATAAAGCTGCAAGATGCAGCAAGGTGCCCAGAAGAGACATCCCTAAACACAAGTTTGTGTTGCATGGTGTTCGTATAGCAAAGTCACCCTCACAAATGATGTTATTTTCCCTAGTGAAATCTCAGCCTCTTTAAGAGGGACAATGTCACCCAGCTCTTGTCTTCCCTTTATTTTTAGAGCTTTCAGTGCACCATTGTACTAAAGATGTGAAGAGAGAAAAATCAAATCAGAGAGGCCACCAGGAATAAACCAACTTCTTTTCCACAGCTTTGTAACCGAATCAGACACTATATCCCAACATCTTTGTGACAACCAGTATGATGCAGTTTATCATTACCATGAACACAATCTACTGAACATAAATCCTTTCATGATGATTTTCATTAGGACTCAGAAACTGGTTTCAAAAACAACATCTCGCCCTCCAGTATTTAACTGCTGGGTCAAATGGCATTCTCAGTTTTCTCTCTAAACTTCCCCCGTATACAAAGTCCTTTGATCATCTTGTTTAGGTTTATGATCTTTCTACCATTCTCATTTAATATTTTTTCCCAAATGTACCAATCAAATTTTTACAAACTCAAGTACCAAACCAACTAATTTTATTGTTATTTAATTTGAAAAATATGTATTTTAACAGACTCCATTTCTCCATTAAAAAAAAGCAGCTTTTGGACTAGGAAAAAAAAAGCAAAACTTGTCATGAAAATGCTGTAAGGGCACATTTTGAATAAGTCTAGAAGAAAGGCTACCCTAAGGAGTTTCAGGTCAGGAGCTGGTCAAGATGAATTCTTCCTTTAAATGTTCTTGTTTTGGCAGATCAATGTTTTAAATGAGGAAAACATCCAAAAATGTCCTAACCAGCTTTATCTGTAATTCCTTTCCCTGCTCCTCCCTCAATCTCAAATCACTTAGAGGAGAGTCACGTCTTGTTGAAAGACACATTTGTCTTTCAGGAACAAAATGTTACAAGTTTGAGAGACGCAATATGATGAAGACAATTGCCAAGCAGCAGGAAGCTGCTCCTCAGGTTTGCAGGCAAATGTTGTGTGTTTGGTGGGAAACCACAGCGCATCGATGCCCTTCTCTCCATGTAGTCTTTCGCTTTCTACAAAGCAAGCCTTGGCTGGGACTTCAGAGTGGGTGTACTTCGTTGTGGCCCTTGGTAGAGGATGAAAGGCATGTACACGGCACCTCAGCTCCATATATGCTACAGGAAGGGACTATCCCAAAGACCAGATATTAAAATACTGCTCATTTGTTACTGGAGGGACTCAGCCTCACCCATTGCAAAGGGTGTGGAACTGCACTGACAAATCTGAGGTAATATTTTCAGTGGACTCTCGATTTGTACAAACACCCTGATGGCCAGTTTTCCCTCCTTACCTCAGTGCGACCTCACTGAAGCCAGAGCATCTGGCGCCAGAGCATCTGGCCAGGGTTTAGGCTAAAGAAGCAGCAAAGCGTGTCCTTAGAGTTAAGCACAGCTTCCACTTCTTTGCTTTTGTAAGACAAACTTACACTTGAAATTAAGCAAGCTGGACTCAGATCTTCAACAGTAGGTTTTCTGTCAACTTTTCTGCAATATTCTTTTAAATTTTCCATCCCCATCTTCTGTAAAAATGATAATAATCACATAGCTCAGCTTCTTCCTCCGAGATTCAAAGCCACAGTTGTCTCCTGTAGAAATAAAATTTAAAAGTTTGATTGATGACCTGTGACACTGAAGTGAAACTATTCCTCTCAGAGCTATTTCTAGACTACTAGGAATAAAAAGAGAACATTTTTAACTGGCCAATCATTAATAAGGAGCTATTTGCACGTGTTCAGGAGTCCACTTTTCCATGGGTGCGTATGGGGACTGCACAAAATTAGAAGTGCTAAATGTGTATTTTTCCAGCATTCTCTGAAGGTAGCCGGAAATACGACAAAGAGTAAATCCGGATGGGGAAAAAACCTGCTGTGAATTCTCTCGCAACCCGTGGCACAAAAACTCAATCTGGGCTCTTGCCATGTCTTTCCTGCCCGCTTTTGTCACACGGGATACTCCAAGTCAGAGTGCTAAGGACAATTTGGGAAAAGCATCATACAAATGACAGGGTCTGCCCTGTCCTGCAACTGCACGCTCCCTAGAGATGTCTGGTTGGAAAGTTCCTGAAGAACTTTCTTTCCCCAGTGAAAACCAGGGTTATGTTGAGATTCTTATGAGAATGAAGCTTTCACAAGCTGGGATTTTTTTTTTATGTGTTTTTTTAAAAAATTGTTTTTAAACAAGCACATTTTGAAAGATGCTCCAGTGTTTTCACATCCCATTTTCCCACTCTTCCGTTGTGTTACATCTGGCAAACATTGCTCAGCAACTACAAAAAGTGGGTAAACACCATCTTTTTCTCTAGATTACATTCACATCTTTGTCAATAACAAAAGCGTACAGACATTGGCATAGAAAATAGTAAGTCTGTGACTAGAAAATGGTACTGTGACTTTGAGTAACATTTCCAAACATTTTTAAAACTGCCATAACCTAGGAAATCTCAATGGCCATAGTTTTCTATTTCCCCATACCTGCATACAGGTTAATAGCACTGTCCATGCAAAGTCTGTTGGTTGTTTTCATTTACTGCGTGCCCTTTGTAGGAAGGGATAGAAAAGGAGAGAGAAAATTACATATTTTATAAACATGATTTAGATCACAATACTTGAGTCTTAGAGAAAAACAGACTCTATTAGTAAGTGCAGAACAACGATCTTCCAAACCAAATCCATCTTCTGTACAGAAAGGAGTGAAAGAATTCTCCTATCACTTATGTGATCTAATTTTATCCTTGCAAGGAGTCTGTTCTTCATTTTAGAGGAAAGGGTGCCGTAGAACTGGGTGTGACACAAAATGCTTTATGTAAGGAAAAATATTCTGGGGTCACTCTGTTTTTTCTTTGGTATTTCAGCATTTGTGACATCCTCCCTAACTTTCCTTGGGCCTGTATCATTTTGGTACTGGAGATAGCTGACAATCTCCTGACACACAGCATCTCTGAAATATTCCAGCTCCCGTTAGAAGATCACTGCAATAAAATACACCGAGAAAGCAGGGCAACAGGAGTCAGACACAAGTGGTTATGAAAAGACCTGGATAATGCTTGATTAATTGAACAGACATGCAAATTTCCACCAGCAGAGGTCATTTTCATTCTAGAATGAGGTAAGGCGCTCATAAAAAGCTCTGCCTTTTTATCCAAGGGAGTATTTTAAAAAAAAATCCCTATGCTTGCAGTATTCTTCATCCAAGCAAGTAATCTGGGGTGCGGTAGAAAGAATTTTAAAAAGCTTAAGCAAATGCTCTTATTTTGATCAAACAAATTCGGTCTGTGCTGTGAAGTATCAACAAAACTGCTTTCATGTTTCTTGCGCGTACAGGATTGCCCAGTTTAAGCAACTCTGATGGCCTAAATATTTTTCCTGGGCAATTATATTTTTCTGGGAAAAACTTGCCTATGCAACACTAAAACTTTGTGTAAGTCTCAGTAAAAATGCACTGGGCAAATGGGAGCCGTCTGTTTTCTCCCTTTTGTTTCTTGTGTCTACCTGCATCATCTGCGACTCCCTTCTCTCAAAATGGGTCAAATCCTCCTCTCGCATGCATACACTGCCTCAGTGACAGGCATCTCTGAAACATGGTCTGTGCTCACAAGGACAAACACATTTGTAGAATTTACCTGAAGATCAAGCTATGAACTAATACACACCGACATTTGAGTTTTAGGAAGCAGGTGCATTTGGGGTTTTAGCTTTAGCAAAGGTCCTCATATAATCCTACTCGGAAACACACCTATGCTGGACGACAGGGAGCTTTGATTTTTTTTTTTTTTTTTCTTTTTTTTTTTTTTTTTTGCATTGTTTTGTCATCTTATGGGTGACAAGACAATTAGAAAAATATATGTTGTCACTCTGCCACTTAAACACCTGCACTCACTGGCCAAACGCCTCTCTGCTATTTCGTTTTGCCTTCAACTGAAACTACAAGTTTTTACTACGGATATATTGCACTACCTGCTGAAGAAACACTGTACAAAACCAGTATTGTTTAATACTCTCCCACAGAGCTCATCCTCTGTAATATCACATGATTTTTTTCCCCCATCACAATAGGGGCGAGGATCCTACTGCACCAGACACCATGTAAATGCTATAAACATGTACTGTCTTCTAAAAGCATAGATGTAATTCCTAAATCCTTGCAACATAAGGAAAGTAATTTTATAGCTCATTTAGAGTTCTAGCACATTTTTCTGGCAAGATAAGTGAATTTCTTGCAGGGACAATTGATCTGTCAGTTCTTTTCACACTCAGCAGTTTGGTGAACTTCCTACCCCAAAACATACCGTGGAATTAGATGGACCATGTGAAACTGCAGAGATGATGCTACTTCATCTGGTGTTTTGAGAGGGTCAGTATAGGTTGACTTGTTGTAAAACAGTCTCAGGATAGAAAGTCAATTGCAAACCGGACTGTGGACAGGTTGGTGTCCTGCACAATAACACGTGCAGCAAAGATGGGCTTGAGTTTGATCCAAAGTGCCTGAAAGAAGATGGGTAAAGTTTGAGTTATGCCCGGGTGTTTTTTATAAATGGTGACAGGTCTTTTTTATAAATGCCACAAAGACTCTTATTAGGGTCAACAGGAAGGAGTGATGAAAGGATGCGAAATATCCCTTCTAAGACTGAAAATACTGCTCAGCAATCGCTATACAGGAATGAACGCTTGGCAGAGCAATAATATCCCCACTTCTCCTTGTTTTACACCAAGGACCGAAAGGGGAGTTGAAGGAGATTAATTACTTTGCCTGTTAATCAATGCAAAGACATATTTTTCTGCTCCTCCAACTCATAATTTTTATTTCATCTAGTTTGGTTTTTTTTTTTTTAGGGTTGCCAGATGTCCCAGTTTCACTGGGACAATCCTGGTTTTTGAAGGTACATCCCATCTGCTCCTGAAAATATTTCTATTCACTGCTCTCGATTGTGTGCTTTTAGAGTGACTAGCCAGCAAAGGACTGCAGGAGGGAGGCTGATAAATTATTATCAGACTATAAAAAGCTGCCCGTATTTCCCCAATGCTGAAAATTAATTCTGTAGGGACTATTTCTGCAAAAGGTAAACGGTCACTGTGGCACACCAGAAATTATGATGACAAGTCCCACTGCTACTTAGAGGTCGCCTCTTATGTGGAAGATCACCTCTTTTCAAACAGGAAGGGGTTCTTCTGCCCTTCTTGGGCTGCCACCACAGAGGGAGCCCTGGATTTTTTTTGTTGTTCTGCCAAGAAGAGATCATCTAAAACCAGAGTGGGTGAGGACATTGCCGGAAAACCTCAAACCAAGAGCTCGACTTGGATACAGCACCTACAGGTGAGCAGCGAGGAGTCTGCTGCATCCCTGACCCAGGAAAGACCTCCAAGGGAAGGGGTCTACAGGTCGATTCGCCCAAAGTTCCTAGAGAAAGTGGAAGCTCACTCCTACACTTTCAGCTCCAGATCTATTTCACACAAATATATCACAGTTACAATGAATGTACCACGATATTATTTATAAAGCTCCAGCTACTGGAGCCATGTGAATCTTTAAAAATCAAAGCTGTTCGTTAAGAATAGGAAGTGAGTTTGTTCTTCTCATTGCAAAAAAATATCTTGCAAAATCAACTGTGAAAGGACAAATGAAAAGCACGCCAAGTCAGTTATTTTTCGTTCCTTTTCATAGTGTTCTTCCGAGGCTTGACGCATGGTTTCTGAATCCTTGGGGAGAACAGGAGAAGATCAAAATAAAAAACAGAAAATGATGATACCTCAAACGGGAGTTTATCTTCCTCCAAACTGGTGCCACATTTTCAAACAAATCCCACTGCGGTATCTCCTGTGCATTCTCTCTAACAACTACCTCACTTTGTTTCAGCAAATGTCTCCTTAAAAACTGCTTTTGTCACAAACACTGCAAAGGACTTGACAACATCTACACTGCAGGTTGGGCTGGAAGTAGAGACTTAAACCCTGCAAAAGTTAAGAAGCGTAACTGCTTGCCTTTTGTCCCAATAAATGTGGGGAATTAGACGGGGGTAATTCTCCATACTTTTCACCCATCTGTCAATACAAACAAATATCTGAGCTCTTTAAGAATTAGAAATATGGTAAATATATTTCAGCTAGTACTTAAGATACTGTTAGTATATCTAAAAACTAAATCAGTACAAACCTTTTGTTGTGAATAAGAGCATATAGGAGTACCAAGTTTCTCATGGGAGAGAGGATTTACCTAGTAACAGAGTTCAAAATCAGTAAGAGCGGAACACCAAAAAACCCCCCACCAATCTTGCTTACGTGAAAGCTAAAAGGAACATTACATCCATGAAACTCAGACATCTAGAATAGGATTCATTTGTCCAAATGCCTGACTGCAAAGGGAGCCAGGCTTACTAGCTCAGGCACAGAAATTAGCCCTCCACACAGGTGGAGTGAGGTGGGATGCATCCCACTCCTAACGCTCTCATACAGACAGAGGAGCACCTGGTTTTGAAGATTTTTGGAAAGTCTCCATAGCTGCCCAGTACTTACCGAATGTAACAAACCAGGGTATTAAGTACTAACAACATATCTACCTTAGAGCACACTGGAACTGTAGCAGACTAATATTGTTTGGACCTAGCAACTTCACCTGCAATACTTAGTACAGAAACCTTTTTGAAAGCCTGAAGCACAGAAATGAGACTATGACTCCCTTGTGTTCTTTTGCGATAAAAAAATTAGTGGGACAACAACTTTATTTTTTTCCTCCACATTTCTAATTGATGGGAGAAAACTCTTGAAATGATCATCCTTCCTTTCCAGCCCTGCCTATAACAGTCAGCTGTCTTACTGGCCAGCACGGTCCTTCTGCTTCTGCTCGCTCAGGATATATCTATTGCCTCCAAACACAAGCTCACTGTAGCAGATGTCTTTTTTCTTGCATTGCGAGGTGCAGCTTACAAGTAGGTGCTTTGATAACTGTCCCTATTCTGTTGCAAGGCTCTTCTAAGCACAGCCCATGACACCTTCACATTTTTGGCACTGTAGTGGCCTGATCTGGGCAGGTCTGACCTTGCTCATGGCTGGAACATGACCCACAAGTCCTCAACTAGGAGGAAGTTTGGGGAAGAAAGCTATCTTGTGCTGTTACAGCACTACTGTGCCAATGTGGGGTCCTTGCAGGATACCTTGCTTTTAGGGCAGCACACAACAGGCTGGTTGCACGCTCATGGATCACGAACCACTGAACTTAGATTTTAAAAAAAAATGAAGTGCATTTATTGGTGAACACGAGTACCAGAAGTTTCTGACAAGTAAGTGCCACCTGCCTGAACTTGTTCTGTCTACTCCAATTGCATAACTGGGACATTGGTTTACCTGGTAGCAGATAGGAAGGCAAGCAACATCTGATACGGCAACAAGAGAAGCTTTTGGGATTGTGATTCTCTAATACTACAGCAGACATTTCATAATGGCACTTTTTAAAACTAAAGACCCACCTGTCAAATACACATTTTTGCATGCAAGGTGCTATTTGCAAAGGTGGAGAGATACACCTCAAAGGCCATGAGAGAGGTAATTACTCCTCACTATCTTAATTCACCTAGTCTGTGAATTCAGCTGACCACCTTATTTGCTTGTATCATGTGTATAATATTAGACCTATATAATCTGCAGTATATGGAAATTATGAAGTTTATTGCCAAATGCCTGTAGAGGTGTCAAAACATCTCTACCACCTACCAGCAAGGATCTCAATAATTCATATAGCAATGCCAGCAATAGCAGTGCCACCATTTACACAAAAGATTTGCAGAAACTCTTTCTGGCTGCTACATCCTCTGTTTTCAGTAAGGATGCCAGTCGTTTTTCATCTGACATTTGTTCTGAGCTAAAAAGATGTGAAATTAAATTTTAAAGCTGCACAGATACAATTCTAGGTGCATGGAGTGGAGCAGCACAAACAAAGCCCCTTATCATTTTTCACTTGTCTCCACACAATGATTTTGTTGCTTTCATCAAAGACAGGAAAGGCTTTTTCACTCAATAAACAATCACCTCAAGTGTCACCCTTAAGTAGTTAATGCTTTCATCAAAGACAGGAAAGGCTTTTTCACTCAATAAACAATCCCCTCAAGGTTCCCCCTTAAGTAGTTAAATTCTCGGAAAAAAAAAAAAAAAACGAACAAAAAAACCCCCCTACACCTGCTGCTTGCGTAAAGCTATTCTATTTTTGGTGTCTCTCAGGCCAGTCTTGTCCTGTGGGTGATATACAAATTTTTGTTCTAACATGTGCCTGGCAAAAAGCAATGAACAACCACAGATAAGTTTTACATTCCAGGTGCATTGAATCTGTCACTTCCAGGATGTGTCTAGTTCACGAGGTGTTTACCACAAAGATTGTCTGCACGCAGGCAACATACCTGATGTTCCCCAAATACTGTCCACTTACTGGGCAGTGCACGTGCAGGTTGTAGCTGTCCAGGAGAGTGCTTGACTCACTCTTGTTATAAAATGCAGTTCCCACAGTTTGATTAGTTTCCTTGCACCCCATGTGGGTTTAGCACTTCACAGCATGGTTAGACGTGGCATTTAAATACCAAAGTAAATGCATTTTTTGTGTCAGCAAAAACCGCCATCTCTTAGTCCAACCTAGATAGAGAGAGATCAAGCAAAGAGACCAAAGATGTTAAACTCAGTAGACCCCTAAACTACAGGCAACTTCAAAAACCCGAGGCATCACTAGAGTATTGCCTGTTCTATGAGCAGGTAAAAAGCAATCCAGAAAGATCCAAAGACGATTCTGCCTCTAGGATGAATTAATTCAAAGAAGGGAAAACAATGCTGTTAAATAAGAAACGACCCAAACTTTTTTTTGAACTTGAAACAAATCAGATCACAGACCTTTGTGGAAGTGTAAAAGATTGTATTTGACTGTTTTCTATGTCTTACCCTTGTTTTCTCTAATTGTGATCAAGACAGGAAGGGCCAGAGCCGAAACACTAAAGAAAACATTACTAAAAGTGTTCTCACTGTGACAGCATCAAAACCACTGTGAAATGCTTTATTATATATGTAAAGCTATTGTAAATACATGCTTAAATGCTTTATTGCATTTGAAATTCAGTCTTTTATTTCTCAGACAAGATGAAACAGAATAAAGAAAGAGAAAGAGGAGTTGCTCTAAGTCCCGTTTTTCACATCTGGTACTACAGAAGCCTTACAGCAAGGGGTTTGTCAGACTCAAGTTCCAGGCTTAGCTGCCAGTGGTCCCACATGCATCAACCTGGTATAGCAGGGTAAAGGGAGATAAGGTGACTGTCACCACAGCTTGGAGCTCCTGCTTTCTGAACCCAATAATTCGGCAGGCTAGGAGATGGGGAAACAGGCAAAGCAGGCATTGGAGTGCTCAACTCTGCCTTTCCTCTAATGAGTGCTAATGATAGTCACGTCTCTGGTCTCACAGAAGCTTCACCTCTGGGGAAGCACAGGAGCCTAGTAAAAGGGGTCTCAGCTTGCTTGCCTTGGGTCAGCCTTTGCCCTTGGGCTTCTACGCTCTTCATGGCCCCGTATGACTCAGTGACTCTTCCGACACCAGTCGGCCCCTGCCATTTGTTCCTGCTATGGGAACAAATCACAGATTGATCACTCACGCCCTTTTCATCGTTTGCAAAACAGCCTCAGCTGGGAGCCTGAGCACAGAACGATATTTGATATCCACCCCCAAACGTTTGCTGGGAAGATGCTTATCTTGATCCACTGAGTCCACGTCCTGCTTGGTTACCCAGCATGCCCCTGTTCAACTAGAGTAATGCCTACATGCAGGGAAATTTTGCATCTCAGCAGAATGATACTGCATTTTGTCTCACAGATAAGATTACATATGGGATTTCCAAAATTGTTACAGATCGGTATTTTAAGTGATTGCACAACGGCTCTATGTCTGCTATGTGCCTCACTAGCAGACATGATACTTCCTAGTCCTAAATGCAGAACAAATCTCCTGTGTTTTAATCCAAAAAGCAAAGTCTTAAAGCCTACAAGCACAGATAGACCCACTGGCACCTATTTTCTTCAGCAATTGAACAAGAAATCTTTATCCAAAGTTAGTCCACCTACTCGAAGGGTAGGGAGACTACACATAACCCTTGGCCAGTTACACTCATTTCTGCAGTAGCTTTAATACCCATCACCTCCATTAAGCAGCTTCTGAGCACCCCACAACCTCTAAAGAATTTATTTTTGTGTCCTGTATTTTTCTTAGGCAGGTGGACAAAATCTCAGAGAAGATTAATGTCCTGCTTCAGACCACCTGGGAAGTCTGGAGCAGGGTAACACTTTGCACATTGTCCTTCTCAGGCCCATTATCCTCCCCTTCTGAAGGATAGAGAATCTCTTTTCAGAGGATCAGAAATAAAACCGATACAAGAGCAAACTGCCCAGAGCTGATTATCCCAAGTATGAATATTTGCATGAATAGTTTTGCATAACATGTGTTCCTGTTCTAGCAGGATGTTGCACCTCTTCGGCTCCTCTCTGCTTCAGGTTCAGAATACTCAGCATTGCTGAAAATTTGGGTCATTTGTGTCCACAAAGTAGATTTTCCAAGTGCTCATCACCAGGTGGTACTAACAGTACGGGAGCCCCCTCATCATTGCTGCGGACAGATGAGGCAGCGCATGCTTTGGCATTACACACACAAACCACTTGCGTAGTACAATGTGGGTATATTTTCCCCAAGACAAATAAAACCATTTCAACTTCTGCCTACGACTTCATGGGAGATTTGAAAAATCAGCCAAACTCATTAAGGCAATTAAATGACCTTTGAAGAGTGATTCAGCTCAGCTCTGGCCTCCTGGATTTTAAGGGAGGGAGGCAACAACAGAATTCTCTAATCTAGTCATGACTTGAAAGTAGGAGTAAATAAATGAGAGAGGCTGGAATAGTCGCTGACTCACAAGAAAAGACAGGAACAGTGACAGATAAGCACTGTGTCACTTCAGGGACGGAAGGATTATGTTTCTCTGCTTCTACATAATCGTCTTTACCTGGACAGACTTGCAATTGTGTCATCCACGCTGAGGGGAGCATTACTAGACTAATTACTGTAGTCTACAAGCTAGTTAGCGACCGCAATATCTAAACATATTCAGCGTGGAGTATGCTATTTAAATCAGGGAGGTAAACCTGCAAGACTTTGAGGGCTGCAAGTCTCTCTAGATAATTTGAAGTACATCAGAGTACTAACTTTATTACCAAC
>NW_010391239.1:200538-200807 GCF_000710305.1 Buceros rhinoceros silvestris | reverse complement strand
AAACAATCCTTTAAATATACATAACCCTGACACAAGGCTAACCATGGACTAGCTTTTTGAAAGTGTTTTTATCTAGGAAAAACAAATCTGTGAATATTTCGCATCCAATGGTCCAAAAAGCTCTAGCAAGGTTCTTGAAATCTGTGATATCAAGGCACTTTAGAGTGAAGATGCTTTGGCACCTTCAGCTGAATCTCAAATATTCAACCTACAGTATCTAATAGGTCTCCCACTTTCCTAAACTTCCCTAAAGAGTATTTGTATCTTTA
>NW_010391239.1:199922-200374 GCF_000710305.1 Buceros rhinoceros silvestris | reverse complement strand
AAAAAAAAAAAAAAAAAAAGCTCTCAGTAAAATAATAGTTTGTCGAAGCCAAGGAAAATTTAATCCAAAATTATTTTTGTATAACAGCACATTTGACTTTCCTCATTTTTCTGTCTCACTTTTAAAAGCTCAGAAAACATCAGCCACACTTACGCTTTTCATGCCAGTCAAAAAGCAGTTGTTTATAAGAAGGCATTTTCAAAGAAGAGATTTCTGTGACCACCGGCACTAAATCACTGCACACAGCTCCATGCCTTTAATTTTCAACTTGTGAAAACTGGTGGTGCTGACCGCAGAGGTCAGCCCCACAGCTGAAGGGAGCAGCTTGTGTCACAGTAAGAGGATCTGGGAGTAGCAAAGTGCTTCTCTTTATTTTTTCTTCTTTTTTTTTTTTTTTTTTTTTGGGGGGGCAAATGGGCTTTTTTTAGGTGGTGTTTAATCCAGCCTTTTAC